>NW_015388899.1:0-78299 GCF_001527695.2 Protobothrops mucrosquamatus
GGGGTGGTGGGGAACGCGGACGGCGGCGCAGCCTTCTCCAGAGACACGGTGGCCAAGGTGTGGGGACTACAGCTCCCACGATTCTCTGCCAAATGTGCTGAGGATTGTGGGAGTTGTAGGCCAAAGCGCCTAGAGCAGTGTTTCTCAACCTGGACAATTTTAAGGCATGTGGACTTCAACTCCCAGAATTCCACAGCCAGCCTTGCTGGCTGTGGAATTCTGGGAGTTGAAGTCCACATGCCTTAAAATTGTCCAGGTTGAGAAACACTGGCCTAGAGAGCGCCGGGCTGGAGGAGCTCGGATACCATCGGAGGTACTCCCGGAGGTTCTGTCAAGGGGGACAGACAATAAGAAGAAGCTCTTCTTGCTCCCACAACTGGAAGGCCTGTCGCCGTGAGCTCGCTGCAGCGCTGCGGGGTTTGTTATTGCAAGAGGGCGAACGGGCTGAAATCTGTAGTTGCTTCAACTTTTCCCCTTCCCCCACTTGTCTTTTTCTTATTTCTTTTTCCTTCCGTTTTTCAAGGAGTTTCGATGTTGGTGCCTTTGCTTTGCACTTGATTTAAACCAGTTGTGTCAGGAGGTGAGGCCTGAAAAGGACTGAATCAGAAGCTTCTTCGAGACTGGAGTAACTTAAGGGCAGTAGCTTTGCAAGTTGGCAGCATGTGGCATCTGGAGATACTCTTATTTTCCGGCGTTAGCTCAGATGAGTTCTTTCTGGAACGTGCAGTTGTTGTGCTGTTGGGTTTTATAAATGATGTCGATGTCGTAGGATTATTTACTGGCACGAGTTGCATTTTGTAATTGAGGAGCGTGCTGGTTGTCCTTTAAAGCAGTTTAAAATATTTAAGGTCATGCATAGTCTGGCCTGGTCAGGTTTACTGGCCATTTCAAAAGTTAAAACACATTAGAGGTCAGTGTATTGCAGAGGGCTGGTTGATACTTTGGCTGCAAAAGACTCCTTTGATTTAAACCCAAAACTGAGCCTAGTGATGGACACAAATTGGATTTAAGATTATCAATTGAACTTTTTTTTCTCTCTCAGTAACAACAAAAACATTCACCTCTCCCCTTTTTATATATATTATGCATTAAAAATTCTTAGACAGTAAGCTAGCTAATTCTTCCAAGTTTATCATTATTCTCTTAGGTAATTAGACATTGTAGTATAATTTGAAAATATTCGATCCATGGCTTGAGATTGGTTTGTTTGGTGCTTCCCAGCATTTTGCAGAAAGGAATATCGTATAACAAGTTAATAAAGTTTAGTTCCCTGAATATATAACAGAAAGAGAAGATGAAACTTCTTGCCCATCTGTACAGTTCTGACAAACCATGTATAATAAAAACCTAAATTTAATACTGTTAGACATTTTATTGTTAGATTTCATTAATTAGGAAGAAAACCTGAATTTATAATATGATATACTCCCCAGAATGATAGTTAGCAGTAAATATTTGTTATGCAAGATTATTTTTTAATTAGAACTAGATTCAGTGTGGAAAGCTAAAGAGAAAATTAAATCATATAAGTTATATGTAATTTAAATCTTGCCCAGTCATAGTAACAAAACATGACCTGGTTATGATTTTGAACGCTTTTATTTTTTAAAAAAATGGGATTAATGTTTTAATGGACTTTATTGTGTATTTTGAAAATTGTGAAGATTTATGGAAAAACTGGACACTTAAAATGTCAGGTGTGTACATGCAACAGTGAGTATTAAAAATACGATTTCCTCAAAAGTTTTTAAAGTTTTTCCCCCTGATTTGTTATTAAGAAAATAAATAGAAGATTTTTTTGTTTGCAGTCTTCTCTGCTCATTCATGTTTTATTATTTTGGTTAGTTACACAATCAGCCAGATACTTAAACAAAATTTGGCATTTTAAATCCAACTATTGAGTCCTTCCCAAGAATCTGGGATAGGTAGATGTTGTTTAGTGGCATTAAAGGTATTGTTGTGGGATGTATAAGCTATTCTAAGTAAAGCTGCCTTTTGTAATTGACTAGTGATGATTTTGAACAGTGTGGTGTTCAAGTGGTGCTTCAGATATTTGGGGTTGCACCCAAGGTGCCTATTACTATTGATATTAACTTTTATTTCTTTTGCCATAGTCATTCTACTTCTATTTGCAAATCTGTGTATTTTGTAATTTTCTCCAATTTCTCTTTTTCCCTTCTGCCCGACTCTCAGTAACTCTGGGCTTTCTCCTCTGAACCAATTCTTAAATTTGCAATTAAATGTTTTGCAGGGTTTAGCTAACTTGGTTCATCTTAGCTTGCACAGTTGTCCAATAACAGTTGTGAGGGTGCAGTGGTTAGAACACAATATCGCAGGTTAATTCTGCTTACTGCCAGAGGTTTGATCTTCACCGGCTCATGGTTGACTCAGTCTTCCATCCTGCCAAGGTCGGTAAAATGAGGACCCAGTGGCTTATACTTAGTTTTAAGAACAAGAGTAGCTTTTCCTAATTTAGAGACTGTAGTAGTTATTGGCTGCTGAGAAGTGTAATAATCTATCACCATTTGGGGACCAGTGGCCAGGAATGGCCATTGTAAATCTAACAGTTCTACAAGTTTGCATCTGAGCATTTTTATGGATTCATTAATAAAAATTGAGAAATAGAGGCATGTATTCTGGATGGAAAATATGGGGCAGACTAATCCTGATAAATGTTTTTTCCAGAAAGTGAAAAATGCCTAAGAAGAAGACAGGTGCACGCAAAAAAGCTGAAAGTCGGAAGGAACGGGAAAAACAAATTAGAGCTTCAAGGGCTAACATTGATTTGGCCAAACATCCCTGCAATGCTTCAATGGTAATATTTAGTTCTTTAAGCTTTTTCTGTGTCAAATGTCTGATAAAATAATAGAATGCTAAAAGTAATCTTCTTCCTTTGTCCTGCACAGAAGTATGGTTGGGTCAAATCTTTTCAAACTTTGTTGCGCTAAGGAGAACATGTGTGTAACCTTGTAAAATTTACTAATGTTAACAGATAAGAAAAGTACATATAAAACTTTTACAGTAGACAAGGAGCATCCCTTTACCTTCTCTTGCAAGTTTTCTGGTATACGGAGGACTTGAGAGGGAAAAAGATGAGGGATCCAGGCTTCATTTCTCTGAATTAAAAAGAAATGTGTATAGAGATGGCCAAATTCAAACCTGCCTGAATCCATATTCCAGAACTGATTTTTGGATTATTCAGTCTTATACTAAACAGATATAGTAGGAATTACCTAGAAGATACTTGATAAGGTCAGCCAATATCTTGATGGGTCATTTTCATTTGCCATATTTAGACATATTTCTAGTCCTTTAAAGAAGTTTGGAATGGATTCTATCCTTCTCTAGAGCTGCCTTTAGTCCTCTAAAAGTTTAGTAATTGTAAAACATACAATTGTTGGCTGTGGTATCTACTTCATATTGTGTGACTGTGGATGAAAGGGGGTGGAGCAGTCCTTCTTATCTAAGATTGGAGAGGCAAAACTGCCTGGATTATTGCAAAAGGTTACTGGCAATAAAAAAAAGTTTGAACCCCAAAATTATGAAAAGCATATTTGTTCTTGTAGCGAGATTGACCTTGTAGTGTGCTTTTTGAACAGCTAGGGCCTTAAAGATGATCAGTAGAAATGAAACAACTGAAACATACTCAATACCAAGAAATTATTACAGGTCCTATCCGAGTAATGAATGGTATAGAAAGATCAAAGATAATAGATACTTTGGCTCTTCTTATGATTGCTCTCCAAAGTGTGATTTACGTGGCATTACAAATTGCCTTTAATTTGCTAGCCCTAAAATATGGATATGAAAACCCCTTTTTCTTTTTTCTTTTACAGGAATGTGACAAATGTCAAAGGTAAATAAATATTCATTTTCAGGATTTTACATACAATTTTAAATACATTGGTTTAGCTATTTGTTTCATCCTGTTTTGCTTATTTTAACAGACGCCAGAAAAATAGAGCTTTTTGCTACTTTTGCAACTCTACTCAAAAATTACCCATTTGTGCCCAGTGTGGTAAGTGTGCCTGGTTTAAAGTTTTGATTACTGGATTGCAATAGTAGATTTCTGCTTGGGGTTAGTTTATTCTGATTTATATGTTTCAAAGGTGATCATACTTTTTTTTGCTACTTTAGATATTGTGGTTTTAGGTATAATTATTTAGATATTGTGATGTGAGATACTTGAGTTAAGATGAAGTGAATTCCAGTGTCCAGCAGTGGCTTAGAGATGTATGTGCATACAGGGCAAGACCAAACATTGTTTTCCCTTGCATCATGTGGTATTCTGAGAAGTTTTCCTCTGTGTAGTAACACCTTCAGCAGCGTGCTAAGCAAAGGAGTGACAAGAATGCAGAAGCAATGATGTATGGGGAAAGTGCAGAAGCATCCATGGCAGTAGGAACACAAAGTTCCCAGCTAATGCAGAATTAGGGCAGAGTTCCTGAGCACTATTGTCTTATTAAAAGAACTACAGAAATTATCAAAACAGAAAAGGAAACTTTTTATGGAGTTTGATGGAATATGATTTGGAATGGGGAAAGGATTGTGTGATTTTTCTGGCTGCTCCGTTTTTGCTCTAAAGATTTTCCTCCTGGCTTTTCTTTATTTTCCTCCTTTTCCTTCTTATTTTTTATTCATTTATTCAGTTTTTATGGTCCCCATCTCAAACAAGTCACTCTGGGAGATGAACAATCATAAGAATCAATTAAAATGAAACACAATATAATATATATATATATACAGCAGCTGCGAACAGTTATCTATAAATGTTGGTATAACCAGGAAACGGGGTCTTTGATACACTTGAAACGCCAGGCCCAGGCACATAATCAGATCAAAAACTAAATGCTATCTAACTCAGAAGGGCTTTCTCCCTTGTGAAATGTAGAGTTGTAGATTTATGGTGCACCCTTCTTTCTTCCTTTGTATATACCCTTATTGAATCTTTATTTCTTGGTGAAAAAAATCAACCCCTCAGGAGAACGTACTGGCAACAACATTTAGCTCCCATCTTCTGCAATGGTCACTACAAGTCACTAGTTCTAGTAATGGTCACTACACTACTAGTCCTGCCCTAGGCATGAAAGGGTAACTTTGGACCAGTCACTCTTACCTCAGCCCAACTCACCACATGGGCTTTTAGTTGTGGGGAAAACAGGAGGAGGAAGGAGTATTATGTGTGTTTGTCACTTTGAGTTATTTGTAAAAATAATAGATGGGATGTAAATAAATAATAAAAATGACTGCTACAAGTACCAGAGAATTTCTTTTCCCTTGTTTTGTTCGGAGCATAAAGTGTCATGCGATGGTTAGAATTTGAATTCTGCCTCTAACATCTTTTTCATGTGCACATGATGCAGAATTATTTATTTTCTATGCATTCTTATTAAGATCAATTTTCAGATGTCAGGAAAAACAAAAATCAGTAAGAGTTCTGGTATATAAAATTTACCACCAAATCCATTCTCCGTAGCTAGACTCTATATTGCAACCAAATTTGTTTTGACTTACTTGACAGAGATAATCAACTGATGGATTTAGGCCAGGAGAGCAAACTACTCACCAATATCAGTAGAGAATCTATTAAAAAGTGGATACAAAAACAGAATCACTGGTTGTCACATACAATTCTGATCACTCAAACACAATATCTTTTGGCCTTTATTGAGTGGTAAAGACAGCATGTTCTCACACAAGATTAGAAGCACTTCACTTGCTCTTCCTCTAATGTGACCTATGTCGTTACATGTCAACAGTGCCCCTCTGGAGTCTTTGTATGACAGAGAGGCCAATCTTGGCACAAAAGAATTAAAGGACACAAGACTTAAAGCAAGGACCATTTAAACTTGCCAAGACAATCCATTGCCAAACTCAAAGTGACCATTATGGAAAAACAGACTTGACTTAGCATGATTTAGTGAAATATTGCTGATCTTATGTACATCAAAAGGTTTCAGCTATCTTAAAAATCTCAAATTCAGGGATATTTTTAACACACTAGAGTTAATTGATAAGGTACTTGTAATCCGTCTCAAATGTAATCTATATCTACCTAACCAGCAAGTTATTCCCCCCCACCCATTGAATCCTACATCACTGTAGCTACTCCTTGCTTCTGATGAAGTAAACTGCAACTCAAGAAAGCTTATGCCTTTTAATAAAACTTGTTTGTTGGGGGAGAAAAGTGCTACTAAACTTCTGATTTTCATCTAGCAAGAGGAAGAGGAAAGAAAGTATCTCTCCTAGATTGATTGCTCTTGTGCAGGGGTCTTCAAACTTGGCCTTTTTATGATTTGTGGACTTCAACTCCCAGAATTCCTCAGCCAGCGTGCCTGGCTGAGGAATTCTGGGAGTTGAAGTCCACAAGTCATAAAAGGGCCAAGTTTGAAGACCCCTGCTCTTGTGGCTCATACATCCCACTTTTTTTTTTTAAAAAAGGAATCTTTCTTTCCCAAAATTATTAATTTGATATGTAGACTTAAACAACTAAAGGTTCATAGAATTAATTGAAATGCATTAATTGAATGACATTATTAATCCTTAACTTAAATAATATTTTTATGTCCTTTGTAATAGGAAAGACAAAATGTATGATGAAATCCTCAGACTGTGTCATAAAACATGCTGGAGTATATAGCACTGGGCTTGCAATGGTGGTATGTATCTGAAGTCAATTACATGGCTAAGGTTTGTGGTGGGTTAAGTAATTATTGCAGAAAGGACTAGTTTGGCAGCATTAGTGCCCTCTGGGTAGCAAAATTTAGGATTGGAATATTTGAGTATTTGTGCATGCCTAAATCTCAATGAAATCAATTCAGCTAAATTTAAAATGGACTGGATTGTGTCCACCATATGAAAATATGAACGTACAGGTAGTCCTCGACTTACAACAGTTTGTTTAATGACAGTTCGAAGTTACAACAGCACTGAAAAAAAACTGATGGTCATAATTACAATCGTTGCAGCACCCCCATGGTCATATGTCAAAATTTAGAAACTTGGCAATTGACTCATATTTATGAAGGTTGCAGTATCTCAGGGTCATGTGATCACCTTTTACGATTTTCTGACAAGACAAGCAAAGTCAGTGGGGAAACCAGATTCACAACAACTGTGTTATTGACTTAACATCTGGGCAAAGTCATAAAATGGGGCAGAACTCATTTAATAAATATTTCACTTAGCAATAGAAATTTTGAGTTCAATGGTAGTTGTAAGTTGTGGATTACCTGTGAACAAGCATGGAATTTTAAAATGGAAATAAAAGCAAAATTAGATAGATGTGCTTCTTGGGTAATATTTTGGCATTTAGGCCCCAAAGGTGATTGATGATAACTGGCCTATTATAAAGTTTGTTTCTTCCCATTTTTTACACATTCTGTTAGGCAGGCAGTGTAGGAGGATCCATTGATCCATCTGGGGAAAGTTGCCAGGAGCTGTTAGTGTACTTTGGGGCTTTCATTTGGACTAACAGCATGATTCATCTCTAGCTGAACTCCTTGTTTGGTACTCTGGTTTCTCTTCAGATCCTATGAATCTTCAACCTTTTATCTTGTTTCATGACTTTGGGTCAGGAATTGGAAGTAGAGTTGATACTGAATCAAAGGTGCTACTAAAGATTGAGAAAGCATAAGAACAAGGAGTACGTTGGTATAATGGTATATCATTCTTGGGGATTCACTGTCCCTGGGAATGCATGTGTACTCAAGGTAAATATTTTTCATTAGAAGTCAGACATAGCTGATAATAAATGTGTTACCTCTTTTTTTCCTAGGGGGCAATATGTGATTTCTGTGAAGCTTGGATTTGCCATGGCAGAAAATGTTTAAGCACCCATGCCTGCATCTGTCCTCTGTCTGATGCAGAATGCATTGAATGTGAGCGGGGTGTCTGGGACCATGGTAAGTTGTTTCCTGGTCAGAAGGAACCACATTATTGGAAATGATCTGTCTTGTATTCTTGCAATTTATCCCATCTGCTTCTTATTGTGTATGTATGCTTATATGTGTGCTCGCATGCACACACAATCAAACTTTAGGATAATGTTCTGTAGTAAAGTTGATTGCAGTCCATGAAATTTATGCAATGATGTTTTAAATCTTTCAAATTCCACAAGACTTTTTATTCTGGCTATTAATTTTGTTATGTGGGTAGTCCTCAACTTATGACCACAGTTGAGCCCAAAATTTCATTGCTAAGCAAGACGCTTATTAACTGAATTTTGCCCCATTTTACAACATTTCGTGTAATAGTTCTTAAGTGAATCACTGCAGTTAATAACATGGTTAAGTGAATCTGGCTTCACTTTGCCTGTCAGAGGTTTGCAAAAGGTGATCGCATGACCCTGAGACACTGCAACTGTCATAAATATGAGTCAGTTGCCAAGCTTCTGAATGTTGATCACGTGACCATGGGGATGTTGCAACAGTCATAAGTGTAAAAATGGTCATAAGTCAGTTTTTTCAGTGCTTTTGTAACTATCACTAAACGAACTATTGTAAGTCAAGGACTACCTATACCTTAATATTTTCATATGGTGGACAAAATTCAGTCCTTGGTGCTCTCTGAGCTCGCTTGTTTTCTTACAGATGTTTCATAACTAGGTAACTGGGTAACATATCAGTGCTCAGTTAGGGTAGTTAACCTAGTTAGGGTAACGAAATGTCTGCAAGAAAACAAGCAAGCCCAGAGAGCATCAGGGATCCCTCATTTCAACCCTGTGCTACAAATATTCTCCTTCACTGGTACCACAATTCAGTCCGTTCTAAATTTAGCTGAATTGGGATTAGGGTTAGGGTTAGGTCTATGTGGAGTCATGGCCACAAACCAATGCTAGGGATAGATTCTTAAAGGTTTTCAAAGGAAAGGTGAGCTGATAGCTTTTCATTCGGATTTGTTTGTGGATCATAGTAAAATACATGGGAAAATCCCGTTGCCAATGAAAATGAATCTAGGGTTAGGGTCAGGTCTACTTGAAGTCATGGCCACAAACTAAAGCTAGGGACAGTTTCCTAGAGGTTTTTAAAGGAAAGGAAAATTGACAATTTTTCATTTGGACTTGTTTGTGGGACACAGTAAAATATATGGGAAAATCCCATTGCCAATGAAAATGGATCTAGGATTAGGGTTACATCTGCTTGGAGTCATGGCCACAAACTAATGCTAAGGAGAGATTCCTAGAGTTTTTGAAGGTTCCTAGAGTTTTGATTCAGAGCTATTTGTGGACCACAATAAAATATTGGGAGTCAGCCATGAATTCAAGTAGACCTAACCCTAATCCTAGATTTATTTAGTGATTTCAAACAGTCACTAAATGAACAGTTGTAAGTTGAGGACTATCTGTATTTTTATCTATATTTAAACAGAATTAAAATGTATCTTTATAGATACGTAAGAAAAGAAGGATGCAATTTTACACAGTTATCTGGTAAAACACATTGTTGTACATAATGTGACTATTGAGTTAGCATACATGGTGGATGAACTATAATGTCATTTTTTTGAATTTTCTTTGTGGAAATCTTTCAGATTTGCTTTCTCTTCAGTTTTCAGAGTCTCTGATAGGATATGCTGCAAATGGCTTTGACCAATCTCCACTTTTTTCACTGAATTCTACAGGTGGCAGGATATTTAGCTGCTCCTTTTGCCATAATTTCCTTTGTGAGGATGATCAGTTTGAGCATCAAGCCAGCTGCCAAGTTCTGGAAGCTGAAACCTTTAAATGTAAGCTTTTCTGCTAATGGCTCGGTTATCAAATTAAGCATGCTTTTAACTGTTTCTGTGATGTAGCTCAAATCCAAAAGGCAGTTCAATAATGAATTTCAAATTGATAATTTGTAGTATGTATGAGAGTGGGAGATTACTGGCCCTATTACTTTCATGACTGAGAATAACAGAATAACAGAGTTAGAAGGGACCTTGGAGATTTTCTGTTGGAACCCCCTGCTCAAGCAGGAAACTCCATAGCATTTCAGGAAAATGGTTGCCCAGTCTCTTCTTAAAAATCTGTAGTGTTGGAGCTCCCACAACTTCTGGAGGCAACTTCTTCCACTGATTAATGGTTGTAACTGTCAGGAAATTTCTCCTTAGATCTAGGTTGGTTCTCTCCTTGATTAGTTTCCATCCATCGTTTCTTGTTCTGCCTTCGGATGCTTTGGAGAATAGATTGACCCAGTTTTTAATATATAAAGCTTGCTACATTTGAAACAAACTTGAATGCACAATACACACGTTTGAGGAGGCGGTGTTTAAAGAAAGCTAGCAAAAGACTCAAGCTTAAACTAGCTTCTGTTTGCAGATTCTGGTCTTGGAAGAGTAGATCACCTTTTTATGAAGGCTGCAGTTTCTCTATTGGAAGCCAGGCGCAAAAAAAATGCACCTACTTCATGTGGCTCTAATAAAAAACTGCACTAGGCATAAAATGATTTATTCAATTTTGGCTTAGCAAATTATGTAAACCTGGTGTGGTTTGTAAACCATGGTTTATTCTGTGTGGCCTAGGTTTAACCTTTTTTTAAAAAAGTGAGTAGTTGCTATACTACTCCATTGTTTTAAAACTATAGATTTTCTTTTTCATTTTCTGTTTTTAGTTTCTGTTGCTTTATTGTGCCCTTGTTAAATCTGTTCTGTTCAATGTCCCACTTATTGTTTATATATTATTGTGTATTATAGATGTTTAGTCACTGGTTAACACTGGCAATCCTTAAGGACTGCAGATGTATGCAGAATCAAACAATGCCATTACAACATCACACTCAGCGTACTGTCACTGGGAATTAAATATAGAGTGTAACATCTTGAATCAGAATGTATTCTAGAACATACTATACTGTATTAAATTGATTTTCCTGTACGCCAGTTCATGCAAGACTAGTACAGCTTATGATTGGTACTGTATGTGGGCATTCCTTACCAAAGCACCAGGTTTATGACCATTCCTTTTGTATGTCTCATCCAGGACTGCCTGAATTTTTCTATCACCAACACATCTCTTGTCATTTAGTCCAGTGCTGCTTTTATTTTGTCCTTGCATGAACAGTGTGTCCAGAAGTTGGACATGGGGAAGGGGCAATGCAGTGTCCATGCTTTGTTGGGCAGTTACTTTCCTCAGGTGCCTTTGGGTGATCATTGGAGTCTTTGGTATTAGATCAGGACTCCTGCAATTTGCTGCTGAAATGAAGCTGCTCTCTGTGCCTCATTAAAATCCCCATTTTCTGTCATCGCTAAGTGTTCATTTCTATTGTACTTTGCTGAGGGAGAGCCTAAGGTTGTCCATTGAAGTAAAGAGTCGACCTTGATTTAAAAGACAAAAAGAAAAGAGGGCAAAGCAACAAAAACTCTCATCATTCAGCCATGCCTTTTATCTTGCCTATTAGGTGTTTCCTGCAATCGACTGGGGCAGCATTCATGTCTCCGCTGTAAGGTACAAGCAAAAACATTTCCAAGTAAATGTATCACATTTCATATTTGCATGCTTTCAACCTGCTGGCAGTTCTCAACATTCATTTTCCATAATACATTAAAAATGCTTTGTGGTGTTTTTTTTTAATGGTCTGTATCCTGCTTCTATTTTATGCTTTGATTAACTTTCATGCTGTGATTTCAATGTGATGCTAAAACTTTCCCTCCAGTCACCATAAAACATCAGCACCTGCCCTGGATTATTGTTCGGGCTACCATCTGCTGGTTTTCTTTCATTCAAAGCATTGTAGGTTTTCATATCAACTTGGATATTTCTGCACTAGTTGGTTATAACTGGTATTACTAAAATCATACCTCGTTATGCTGCATCTCCTCCATTTTTTACACCTATTACCCTTCAGGGAATAATGGTAAATGAATTATTTCATGTCTTCAGGCATCCATACTGCTCTGGATTCTCCAGCTATTTAAAAGTGATAGGATTTTCTGCAGGGTGGTTGACTTTATTTGTATTCTCAGCATTTGTTGATAATGGCAGAATGAATGTACATGGCATCAGGGAAGAACTGGTCTTGGTTCTACCTTGGAAAAATCAATTGGCTATGCGTCTTAGTCCCATATAGATAAAGATTTGCCATCTGTAACTCTGGCTGGGGTGACACTCCACAATCAGAGTTGGTTCACAATCTGAGGATTCTTCTGGACCCCGCCTTCTGCTTGAAGAGCAGCAACAGTCATGACCAAGAGAACCTTTGCACAAATATAACTTGTACTCTAATTGTGCCCTTTCCTTGTTTGGGTGGCACTGTTCATGGTCTTTCCCTGCCTTTGTCACCTTACAATTGGATTATTGTAGTGTGCTCTACATGGGGCTGTCCTTAAACAGCATTCAGAAGCTTCAGTTAGTTCAGAGGTGTCAAACTCATGTGACGTCATGACATATCACAACTTTTTTTGCCATTGCCGGCAATGGGGTGGGTGCAGTTTTGCTATGATGCATCTGGCCTGCGGGCCGGCAGTTTGACACCCCTGAGCTAGTTCATAATGCAACAGCATAAGCAGTATTGGTCACATCATGATATGTCTCCATAATACCACTGCTGTATGGCTCCCACTAGGCTCCCAGGTGTTAGTTATCACCTTTAAAGCCTACATGGTATGGGACAGATTATTTGCAGCATTGCCTATCCACAATTATTTCTGCTTGTCTTACTAGATCTAGCAGGGTTGGCATGTTCCAAGTCCTCTAAGTAAAACAGTATTAACTGTTGGTGTCTTGGAAGCATGCCTTGTGAAACAGCCTCCCTACAGAGATAACGATGGCCCTGGCCCTGTGGTCTTTAGGGGAAAAAAATGAAGACTTGGAGCTAGCATTAATGGATCATTATTTATGGATCTGAGATTTATTGGGACCTCAGGGCTGTTTTTCATTTCAACAAGTTCTTAAACAATTCTGGTGTTGTTGTTTTTTAACTTTCATTGGTCACCCAAACATTCATTTTTACTGATATATAAATTATACCTACAGGCATGTTTCTGTGATGATCATACACGAAGCAAGGTTTTCAAACACGAAAAGGGAAGGGAGCCTCCGTGTCCAAAGTGTGGGCATGAAACACAAGAAACCAAGGACCTGAGCATGTCAAGTAAGTTTGCCTTTCAAGATTCGTACTTTTCACACCCAGTAGAATGGAAGTAATGATCTACTTAATATTGGACTGTGATAACAGAGCAAGTAGCATTGTAGTGTCAACTGGTCAAGAACACTTATTCTGAATTTAACTAATTCATAGTTTCTGCTTTTAGTGGGAGATCTTTTTCACACTCTTAAAAACACATAATCTGTTGCAATACAAGTAGCCCTGGTTTAATGACCCTTCAGTGACCATTCAAACTTACGACTGCACTGAATTAGTGGTACTTAGAACCAGTTCTCATACTTATGACCATCCCAGCAATCCTGCAGTCACATGATTATGATTTGTAATCTTCCCTGCAGGCTTCCAACAAGCAAACATAATGGGGAAGCCAGCAAGAAGTTGCAAGTTGTGGTATGCGATGACTGCCGAAATTGTTGCTAAGCGGCACATTCACATGACCTTTTGATTTAGGACAACATCAATTATTGAGGGAGTTCCAGGCCCAATTATCATTGTTAAGCAAGGACAACCTGTACATAAGTTCTTTATTTTGTCTAAATTTTAGATGCATCTATGATGCTCCATAGAAATCGTTGTTAGATAAATGTTCACGGTTTTCCATGGAATACCCAATATCTATAGCACTCTCCTTCCTATAGCACTTCCATGTAGATAAGCAAAATATAATGGAAGCTTCTGTACCGTTCTCCATTTCTTTTTGCAGCTCGCTCTTTGAGATTTGGCCGTCAGACAGGAGGTGAAGAAGCTGATGGGGCTTCTGGGTATGATGCCTATTGGAAGAATCTTTCATCTGGCAGAGCTGTCGATCCTGATGAAGAATATGATGATTACGAGGCAGAGGATGATGAAGATGATGATAATGAGGAAGGAGGGAGAGATTCTGAATCAGAGGCAACTGATGTGTTCAGCAACTTGAATTTAGGAAGGACCTATGCTAGTGGCTATGCACATTATGAAGAGCCTGCTGAATAAGGCTGCTGTCCTTAGCACACTTAGCAAGAACTAAGTCCCCTTGAACCCTAGTAGTACTTACCTTTGGGGTAAGATCTGTGCTTAGGTCTAGTTCTAGGCCTTGCTTGGAAAGGAATAAACAGAGGATGTCTGTATGTGCTTAGTGAAATTTATGTGTGGCATTGGTATAACAGAGAGGCTTTGGGATAGGAAAGCTTATTAGGCAATAAAGGAATGGAGCAGTTGAATGAGGCCAAGGAAGGGTTTAGATGGCCCAATGGAACATCCTGTGTGCTCATTCACATGACGTTAGGGGATCCTCATATTCTTTCTGCCATTCAGGACAAAAGTATGAGGAGATCAAGGCAATATTTGCTTCCATGCAGTCATCGTATGTGAAGTTCTTGAGTAATTCTGGTGGTGCTCCATAAACTTAAGAAAATCAATGGCAATGGGCATCTACGGTTTTTCTGTATCAAAAGTTATTTCCTGTCATGTGCAAATGAATTTTTTTTTCATAAATATTGATCCAGCTTTGGCAAAGGGGAAACGCTTGCTGCAAGCTATTATAGTTGAATATATAAATTGAAATTAAGTTTACTTTGGTAGTTGTGTCAGCAAGGCTGATCAATATATTTCCTTGCAATTTACTTCTGTAACATTATCAGTTCTTGCCATTTTGCCATGCTATACATTAATTGGAAATTTGCAGCCACCTGCAGTGTGATCTAAATAAATTTTTGATTTTCTATTTATCACAATAAAACTGACATTGCATCTGTCAATCATATTTACATTCTGCATTTTTATACTTTGCTGCAAGAGGGCAGTGAATCCGTGGATATAAGATGGGGAGCTCTCAAATCAGTAAAAGAGTGAAAAATAGTAGAACAGAACTTAAATATATACTTAGTATGGATAAATTGGCCTTTCCTACCTGGTAATAGGGGAGATAGATTACAGTTCTTGCCATTTTTCAGCCTGCATGATGGAAAATGAAATACAATATGTCTAGAAAGTTCAAGATCGTGAAGAACTATGCTATGTTTTTGCCATTGCTATTTGTGCATCCAAACTCGCATGTATAAGGAGTCTGTCAAAAGAGTCTTCATAGGTGTGCTATGCACATAGTGGAGATACACACCATTGGCATTTCTATTTGAAGAAATTCCAGTTATGTGACTAGCCAACATTAAAGTTGTAGTTGAAAATCAAAAGCAGAATAAATTAGTGTGACAATTACATTTGTAAGCAGTGGGGAAGAATAATCAGACAAGTGTTAACCCTGTTTTTTAATGTTGTTTTACATGTGCAACCATGACAAAAGCAGCCAGGAATATATCAGTGACTGGATGACTGTATTAACTGAGAGAAGCTAAATCGTTGACAAAAATAACTCTGTGCAGGCAAAATTAATTAGAAAGGGTACCCACGGAAGAAAAGCAGATGTCCTTTCCATGCTGCCCATGTTCTAGAACAAGAGACTTTTCAGAAGGGTCATCCTTCTTTTATCAGACTCAGAGCTATAGGGAACAAATCCAGAAATGAGAAAAAAATGGTCTAGTTTTTGGATCTGAATTTTTAGGACCAGAGTAATAGATTCAAAAGAGATGCATGATCCATTTTAAATATCAGGATTAAGATACCTGTTATCAAACTTTAAAGGCCAAAATATGTAGCACTGTTCTTGCAGCTGAGCCTTAGTGGGTTGAACCTGAGATATGAAAGAGAATGAGGATTGCTACTGGCCCATGATTTCTCCCTGCTTTAAGATCTGTATTAGCTTAGAACTGCCATTGATATAACTTCTTCAAGTCTGTTCATTTAAGCCTCCAAAACCTGCCCAATACCTGCTTCCTGGCTTCTTCAATAATGTGACTGTTAATGAGGAGATTGGAAGATGATTCAACTATGGATCCACTAAATTTATATGAAAATTCATTTGAGAAAAGCCAGGGTTCACAATTAACCCGAGACTTCACTCACAAGTTATATGTTTCATAGTTGATCATTTCAGGAACAGATTTCAAAGCCAGAATTCACTTGAAAGGCTAGCCATCAAACCAAGAATTGGGCGAGTGATGTTTTGAGTAGGAAAGAGATACTTCATTTTGTATATGGAACAAGGCTTAATCCAGTTACAAAAGCATCCAAACAAATCTCTGGAAGGAGCAAAAGTTCTGATCTGGAAATAGGGAGTATGTTTCAGATTGAAAAAGACCTGTGGGAATCACAAAGAATGGACCAATCCTGCATCAGTTTGTTAAGCCAAATAATAGGTTGAAAATTAAGCAAATAGTCATAAGGAGAAAGATAATTATATGCATTTAAAGATGTTTGTTCAATTTATTTCCCCCTGTGGAGCCACTCTGGGTGATTTGCAGATATTCTTCAGCATGCTTTTGTTATTAAAGCAATTGTAAATCTTACCTAATTTAGTATTAGGGAGATGTTTAATTCACACTGAGCAAAGATGTTGATTTGCCAAGATTTCCACAATTTTTGTCAGTTACAGAGATGGGACTATTTAAAGCAAGAGCTACTAATTTTGACTAGAAGTAAAATGGGAACTGCTATTGTGGAAGATTTTGTCCTACTTGCTGGGGAGCTGGTTTATCATCTACAATGAGGGAAAAAATTATTTGATCCCCTGCTGGTTTTGTATGTTTTGCCCACTGACAAAGAAATGATCAGTCTATAATTTTAATGGTAGGTTTAGTTCTTTCGCCAATTGGGCCCGCAATACTTACTGATATCATCAATCCATCTTGTTTTAGGTCTCTTTCATGGATACTTTTTATCAAGTGGGATCCATTCTAGGACTGCCTTAGTCCACCTGCCATCAATTCTTGCAATGTGACTAGCCCATTTCCATTTTAGTTCTTTTACTCTCTTGATGACATTGTATACTTTTGTTTGTTCTCCACCATGTGTGGGTCTTTCTATCTTGTCTTGTAATGCCAAGCATGTGTCTTTCGACAGCTCTTTTCACTTCTCGTAGCTTTTGTATCAATTGTGAGGTTAGTGTCCATGTATCACTGGCATATGTTAGAGCAGGTGGCACACACTGATTGAAAACTTTTCTCTTTAAGTGTAGGGGGAGATTATACTTGAAAATTATGCTTAGTTTAACGAATGCCTGCCAACCACATTTAACATGCTATTCAATTTCCTTTGTTGTATCATCTTCCACTGAGATCTGTTGGACAAAGTATATGTAGTGGTCGAACAATTAATCAGTGGAACAACTTGCCTCCAGAAGTTGTGAATACTACAACTCTGGAAGCTTTTAAGAAGAGAGTGGACAACCATTTGTCTGAAATGGTATAGGGTTTCCTGCCTGAGCAGGGGGTTGAACTAGAAGACCTCTATCTAACAAAATGAAATTCAACGGTGAAAAAAGCGAGGTTCTACATTTAGGAAAGAAAAACCAAATGTACAGGTATAGTATAGGGGGTACCTTGCTTAATAGTAGTACAGTGAGAGGGACCTCGGAGTCCTAGTGGACAATCACTTAAATATGAGCCAGCAGTGTGCTGCAGCTGCCAAAAAAGCCAACACAGTGCTAGGCTGCATTAACAGAGTGATAGAATCAAGATCAATGAAGTGTTAATACCACTTTACAATGCCTTGGTAAGGCCACACTTGGAATACTGCATCCAGTTTTGATCACCACGATGTAAAAAAGATGTTGAGACTCTAGAAAGAGTACAGAGAAGAGCAACAAAGATGATTAGGAGACTAGAGGCTAAAACATATAAGGAACGGTTGCTGGAATTGGGTATGTCTAGTTTAATGAAGAGAAGGACTAGGGGTGACATGATAGCAGTGTTCCAATATCTCTGGCTGCCACAAAGAAGAGGGAGTCAAGCTATTCTCCAAAGCATCTGAAGGCAGTACAAGAAGCAACAGATGGAAACTAATCAAGGAGAGAAGCAACTTAGAACTAAGGAGAAATTTCCTGACAGAACAATTAACCAGTGGAACAACCTGCCTCCAGAAGCAGTGAATGCTCCAACACTGGAAGTTTTTAAGGAGAGACTGGACAGCCATTTGTCTGAAACGGTATAGGGTTTCCTGCCTGAGCAGGGGGTTGGACTAGATGACCTCCAATGTCCCTTTAAACTTTATTATTATTATGATTATTATTATTATTATTAATAATATTATATATATATATATATATATATATATATATATATATATATATATATATATATATATATATATATATATATACACACACACATACACATTCAATAACAATATTATTTTTAATTTTCTATGACACAGACATACTACCTTTTCAGCTTGATTTACACAAAATTCACAAAATAAGTATGCCTGTAATTTTGATTACAGAGGTGAAAGTCAACAAATAGCTCAATATTACAATGAATTAAAAGGTTTCACTGCAAATGGTGTTAATTGCCTCCTCAAGAACTAAGAATCAGATAGCTACGCCTGCACTTAGAAGATGTCATAGGGAAGCATGTGTTAACCTTTGCCTGTTCATGAGTCAGGCCTAGAGCTTGCTTAGTCAGCTTGATGGCCTCCACAGATCTCATTAACCAAAGCAGAAAAAATTAACCAGTCTAGTCCATCTAGTCCATATCTTCACTGAGAATTCTGCCTTGTCTCATTTACCTACCCTAGATCTGTAGCTCAGAGTACACTATCTCCCCTCATAAATGCTTCTTTTCATCTATATTTTGCTAATCTTGGTAGTTTATTTCAATTAATCTTGACTGTGTTCTATTGTGATTCTTGAATTACAGTACAGTAAGTGGGCAACAATGCAATATAAAATCAACTTAGGTTTTAAATATTATGTAGTTATTTCTAGAAAATTCTTCTAGTAATAGTACATCATTTTCTGTGAAAAACTACAGTTTAATGTGGTACATAAAATAACATTCAGTACAATTGCAGTTAAAATATTAGTATTAATAAGCCTTCTACATAAAATCCAGTGGCAGGCTTAAATTAAAAATTAAAACAGAAGTAAATCTATTATAAGCCCTTCTTAAAAACTGGAAAAGATTAAGGTTTTTATTTGGCATCTAAGAGCCAAAATGCTGAACCAGGTTTCTGTTTTGAAATTAATGGAAAACTAAAAATAAATTGTTCCAAAGTAGAAATAACCACTTCTAAGTCTGAACACATGAGCTGAAGACAAAATAAAAGTAGGATTGTGCAACAGCCTGTGATGTGTAAAATCAAAAAGTTTCCAACTGAAGCTAAATCATTACTTTCAGGCAGCCTTAATTTTTTTCTTCCTAACCAGTGCCTTAGAAAAATTGGATAGGTAAGATCTGGACTTCCCAAAATGAAAGTATTTCACAACTAAGAAGTCAGCAACTAGAAATTAAACCTTGGCATGCATACCAAGTATAGAATGCAAAGTAAGATAATGAAATTTGAAGCAGTGAAAGCATCAGTAAAGCACAACATCAAGAGACAACTTTCTTCATTCTTGAAATCTGAAACTTAAACTTTACAACCAAATACCAGTATAGACTAATATAATACAAAAAGTAAAGAAATCTATGATAAAAACTTAGAAAATCAATCAAGTTATTGTTAACAGTGTGACAGTAGGTAATAAAAATTAAAATAATAAATAAAGCTAAAACTATAAAAATATATAATAGGCAAAATAATCCTGAATAGAGAGAATATAGATAAGATAAAATTAGAACCATTATAAAATTACCCTATATACAGGTAGACCTCTAGTTACGTATGTAATGGAGCCTACCCCTTCCATTCATAACTCAAGGATTCGTAGGAGTGAATCTCATACCTTGAACGAGATTACTCCCTGCTTTCACCCACGAATTTACTAATTGAATGAACGGTTCATTAAGCGAACATGAGGTATCTCAGAGTGGGGAAGGCCATGGGGGACCTAGTGATGGAACAGGCCCCCAAGGTCTCCCCGACCCACTAAGATACCATATGCTTCCCCCTCCCTTCCTGCCATGCTGGACTCATTTACATTAGAAAGATGTGTCTCCTCTCTGCCAATGTTTCTTTGTCTTTGAGGGAGAGGAGAGTCAATGGAAGCTCCTGGGCATGAAAAGTGTTTGTGGTGCCTGTCTCCTGCTCCTCCCCCTCAACACTTTTCTGCCACCACCGGAACACTTTTCGTCTGGATGGAGATCTGATGGAGATTGGAAGCTTCATTTGCATGCAAATGGGGTGCATGGAAATGGAGCGATTTGCTCCATTTCTAAGTGTCACATTTGCACGCAGATGAAGTTTCCAGTCTCCCTCTGGGCGAAAAGTGTTTGGGTACCTATCGGGTGCTTGGGAACAGAGCGATTTGCTCCATTTCCAAATGCCTGATAGGCGCCCAAACACTTTTCACCCAGATGGAGAACTGATGGAGACTGGAAACTTTGTCTGCTTGCAAATGGGGCCCTTGGAAATTGAGCGATTTGCTCCTTTTCTAAGCACCCCATTTGCACACAGATGAAGTTTTCAGTCTCCATCTAGGCAAGATGTTTCTGGTAGTAGCAGAAAGGAGTTGGGGAGGAGCAGGAGACAAGCGCCATAAACACTTTTCATGCTGAGAATGAAAGTTTCTGGAGTCCATGATCTCCCAAGAGTTCAGGCACCCATTCTCTGTCTGAACTCGCATGATATTACGGCACCCAGGAGCCTCTATCAACTCTCCTCCAAGGCAAAGAAACCATGGCAGAGAGGAGACAGATCTTTGCAAGTCAGAGCAACAGGAAGGGAGGGGGAAGCAGTTGTGGTGAGGGGGAAATAGAGTGAATGTTGCAGACCCTCTGCAGTCATTTGTAAGGACAAACAACTGCCATGGTGCTTCAACATTTGTAATTTCAGGAATTGCTCATAAACACTAGGGGGGTGCTTATTGCGTAACTTTGAACGGTTGCTAAGTGAACACTCATAATTTGGGGATTACCTGTGTACTAGACAATGCATAAAACAAAGTAGTGCATAAAAGAAATGAGTCTAAAAATTCTGGCAGAAAAACAAAAAGCATACATGTGAAATCATCCCTAAATATTCCAAAAAAAGTTATACAAAGGAGTTTGGGGTTGGAGGTCTCAGGAGAATAAACAGTGTTGGTAACATTCTGAAGGAACCAAGATCTTGATCTGACAACCCAACTTTTTGCTACATTATACATTATGGTGGGGCTTTTGTAGGACAATAGGAAAGATGAGTAGAAATGCCTTGACGACTTAGGAAGCCCAATAGTAGTAGTGTGAAGCCAGATATAGAGATATATAGTTTCACACCACTGCTATTGTGCTACCTAAGTCGTCAAGGCATATATATAGTTTCTTTATTCTGTAAGCTACCTAGAATTGTAGAGGAGTTGGGCAGCCTTGAAATCAAATAAATAACTAAGTACAGGTAGTACCCAACTTATGTCCAATCAGTTAGTGACCATTCAAAGTTACAACAGACCTCCCTGGGATACTTACAACCTGGATTTGAAGTTTCAACAGCCCCACCACCACCACCACAATGACATGATCAAGTTCTTGTCGTCCAGGCTGCATTTGTGGCCATTTATGGCATCCCAGTCACATGACCACATTTTAGGAGAGTCAGCAAAACGTTTTGGCATTTCATTTCGAAGATTGGTACTGATGTTTCAGTGAAACTGGACAACAGCAAACCACTGATTTGTTTAATGACTACCACAAAAACGGTCATAAAATTGGGACGGTCACATGGTTACCTGTTTTATGACTGTTACAAGTTATGATCCTAATGGGTAGGCTCCATTACAATTATGAGGACTTATGTACCTGTAAATAGCTTCTATCTACAGGAGCACAATTGTTCTGGATAGGCAAGTTTTAAAAAATATCTTCCCTCTAGCACCGCTGAAGGAATAGTATCACATTGTTCCAGGTTCTTCTATGTTTGGATTAAACCAATTTTAAGTAATTTTAAGAAATGGGCTGATCTACTAGCAATTTAACAGCTCTGCCTAGATCAGCATATTATATTATTTAATCAGAGCTGGTCTATTGGTAATTTA
The DNA here is from genome assembly GCF_001527695.2 of Protobothrops mucrosquamatus. NCBI lineage: Eukaryota > Metazoa > Chordata > Lepidosauria > Squamata > Viperidae > Protobothrops > Protobothrops mucrosquamatus. The sequence continues at coordinate 22,069 of NW_015388899.1, forward strand.
GAAGTTCTGCTTAGGTCAGCTTAATATATTATTTAATAAGTAATGTAGGATCCAGCCCCTTTTTAGTTGCTCTTGAAAAAAATACCATATGTTTGTAATTTGTTTACAAGAAACTCATCCTTTGAAACTTGAAGTTATCTGACAGTGTCAAAGGAGCCTCAGTAAGGAGACATGTTTCAACCAGAAGAAAAAAATAAGAGTCCGACTCTGGCATTACTTTCATCATACCTGATTCAAGGTAAGGACATATTAGAGGCACAACATCATCTGAAGAAACACCTTAGAGAATCTTAACTGGACTCATAATGGGGGCACAGCTGGGAAATTACCCAGGTTGTGCTCTGTAGATGAGTTGAGACAAGATTTGGCTTGAAATAATTTAACAGCTGCTGGAAGCCAATGTCCCCCTCTTGTCCTGTAAAAATACAAGTTGGCTTTTGTGCACTTAGTTTAACATAAGTGCCATGTGCCCTTCAATTACCTAAGGCTAAAGTACCATCCTCAAGTACTTAAAGCATGAAATCTGTACAATATAAATCTGGTTGATATGCCAGAAATAGTTTTTAGTCCTTCTGGCAAACACCAGAACTGTTCCCAATTTTAGTTTTGGAGTAATTAATCTCCAATTGCTAATGTTTGCACTATTAAGCAAGGAATCATAATGCTCTCTTAAGCTTAATGGGGGAGCTAAAAAGGATCCCAGGATTGTTAAAATCAAAATAATCCAGTGGGTTACATTCCAGCTTTCTTTTCTTTAATACTATGATTTTTATGTGCTGCCCAATTTTCTTTTTATGGATCACATTAAATGATGGCTTGGTAGAGTGGTTTATTGAATAAGATGTCATCAAATCGTAAGCCATGGGATACAAACTACAATGGTTACACCATGGAGTACAAGCTACAATATAGTTATTGGATTCACTCTATAAATGGCACCACTCCAGAAATATTGCACAATTTTGTCTGTTCAACTGTTGTCTGTGAAGTAATTTATTCCTAGCTCCACTCTTGACAGCCCAAAATGTTGCAAATCCAGTTTCCCAGCTGAAACACTGGAGCGCTGCAGAGCATGAAGATTTGGCTGTTTTCATATTTGTATAATTTTCTGTTTCACAGCTTGTGGCCTCTGTTTTTCCCAACTAGAAGTTTAGTTACATGACAGCATGATGAAAATTTACCAGGAGTGAAACATTTAACCAACTTTTAAATTGTGTGGAGAACAAAGGTGCCATGGCAACTTTCTTCTATTTTTAGCAACCACAATGATTTTGACAAATTATCAGACAAATGAGAGAATGTGTAGGAGAACTAATTGTTTGCAAATGTTCTCCTAAGGTTGAGAACAATCGTAAAGTCAATTTTGAAATGTTTTGAAGAGATGGGTGCATAACAATGTGAAAGGGATGTTGGAGTATGAAAAATAAAACAGACATACTTTATTGACTATTGGAACTTGTCCACTGTACACAGCAATAACCGGTTTAACTAGTACTAAGAATTTCTACCTTGTTTCTTATTTATCTCCTTGATCGTTTTGACAAAAATAGCCCTTCTATTTTTCAGAGTTTTTAGTCCTATCTTTCACTGGTGCCTCCCACAACTTTTATTACCCACATGCATAAATCAGGCAGCTCAGAGTTAAAGAAAGAGTTAGATTTATTTTATTTTATTTTATTGGTTCCTCCTGTTTTTTTAAAAATAATTTAAATAATTTCCAAATCATGAGATAGGATTCAGTTAAAAGATGGTTAGAACCAAGGTTAAGTTGTCCAAAAGAAACAGACCTACAACAGAGGAGGAGGTGTGCATTATATGTAAGAAATCATTATGCTTCCACTGAAATGTACAAAACCAAGAATGAAAGCCTTCTTGAATGCATTTGAATTAATATAAAAGGAAAAAAGAATCATATTGCCATAAGGATATACTACAGGCCACCCAACCAAATAGAGGGGGAAAATCTTTTTGTTAATAAATTAGCTAAGGTATGCAATAAACACAGCATAGTAGTAATGCTGGGCTTAACTACTCTGACATCAACTGGAAGACAAACTCTGCAGCAAGAGGGAGATCAAATAAGTTCCTGATGAGTCTAGCTGACAACTTTGCCATCTAAATGGTAGAGGAGGGAACTAGAAGGTCAGCTTTATTGGATTAATTCTTACTGACAGAGATGAAATGATAGAGGGAGTTGAAGTTGCGGGAACTTTGGGAGAGAGTGATCATGTCATACTGGAATTCAACAGTAATGCAGACACAAGTAATAAAAAATCAAACTACCGTGTTAAATGTTAAGAGAGCTGACTGCAACAAACTAAGAGAAAGTTTAGGAATGATTCATTGGATGAAAATCTTAAAGAGGAAAACAACTCAAGATTTTTGGGAAATTCTGAAAAATGAAATTATTGAAGCCCACTCTAACACAACACCATAGAGATAAAACCAGCATGGTTGCATAAAGAATTTTCTGAGAAACAGAGAGAGGAAAGGGACAAGTATAAAAAATGGAAAGAGGAACACATAACTAAAGCAGAATACTACCAGCAAACAGTCTGAATCTGCAAGGATGGAGTTAGGAAAGCTAATGTTTACAATTAACTAAGATTTGCAACAAAGAATTTTAGAAATGTTTCTTTCAGTATGTAGAAACAAGAAAAAGTCAAGGAAACAATTAATCCACTAGTGGGAGAATATGGCAAGGAGATGACTTGGTAGCAGGGAGAAAGCAGAACTGCTTAATTCATTCTTTGCATCTGTCTTCACGCAAAAAGGAAAAAATAGTCCAACCTATCAAAAACAGCACTGCACGAAACAGAACAGAAATGCAAATCAAAATAGGCAAGAAAATGATAAAAAAACGCTTATCAACTCTAGATGAATTTAAATTGCCAGGACCAGATGAATTACATCCCAGAGTTCTAAAGGAGGGAGCAGATGTGATCTTGGAACCACTGAACAAAATCTTTCAGAGCTCCTGAAGTATAGAGAATTACGAGAGGACTGGAAAAGAGATGAAGTGATTCCAATCTTCAAAAAGGAAAAAAAAAGTGGAGCCAGGAAACTACAGACCAGTCCGTCTGACATTAGTACTTGGAAAAGTCCAGAAAAAGATATCAAGGAGGGATTTGTGAGCAATTAGAAACAAGCAAAATGATTACTAGAAGCCAGCATGGGTTTGTTAAAACAGATCATACCAAACAAATCTTATTGCCTTCTTTGACAAAGTGATTAAACTAGTGGATCAGGAAAATGCAGTGGACAAAGTTTACTTAGACTTCAGTAAGGTATTTGACAAAGTAGACAACATCCTATTACTTGGTAAGATAAACAATGTGGGATAGACAGGATCACCACCAGATAAATTTGCAATTGGCTGCCAACCACACTCAGTGGAATTAAATCTACATGAAGCGAACCAACCACACTTATTGGAACTAAACTGTACTCAGTGGAACTAAATCTACATGAAGGGAAGCATGCAGTGGGGTACTTCAAGGTTCTGTCTTAGGCCCAGTACTGTTCAATATTTTGATCAATTATGTAGATGAGAGGATAGAAGGAGAAATAATCAAATTGCAGACAACACCAAGTTAAGAGAAATAACTAACACTTTGGAAGATAAATTCAAGATTTGAAAGGGTCTTGACAAACTAGAACACTGGGCCCTACCTAAAAAACGCAATTCAGCAGTGAGAAAAGTAAGGTCCTACTTAGGCAAAATAAAATTTAAAAAATGTACATGTATAGAATAGGTTGTACCTGGCTCAACAGTAGTAACTGTGAAAGGGATCTAAGAGTCCATATGGATCACAACTTAAGTATGAGCCAGCAATGTGCTGCAACTACTAAAAAAGCCAACACATTCCTAGGCTGCATCAACAAAGATAGTATCAAATCATGAAAAGTGATAGTGTCATTTTATACTGCATTATGAGATCTTACTTGGAATACTGTGTCCAGTTCTGGTCACCATGATACAAAAAAGATGCAGAGACCCTATAAAGAGTGCAAAGAAAAGCAACAAAGATAATAAGGGGTCTTGAGGCTAAACCATATGATGAATGATTGAGGGAACGAGGTATGGCTAGCCTAACGAAGAGGTCTAGGGTGACATGATAGTAGCCTTCCAGTACTTGAAGGATTCTTACAAAGAAGAAGGGGTTGACCTATTGTCCAAAGCACCTGAAAGCAGCACAAGAAGTAATGGTGGAAGATTATTAAAGAGAGATACAACCTGGAACTAAGGAGAAATTTCCTGATAGTGAGAACAATTAATCAGTAGAACAAATGTCTCTAGAAATTGTGGGTGCTCCCATTACTGGAGGTTTTCAAGAAGAGATGGACAACCATTTGTCTGGAATGACATAAGGTCTTCTGCTCAAGCAGGGAGTTGGACAAGAAAACCTCCAAGATCTCTTCCAACCTTGTTATTCTGTATTCTATGATACATCTGATATGAAATTTCCCCTTGTAGGTCAAAGCTTTTATTCTGGCATAGAGAGGAGAATGTGGTACAGAATATGGAGACATTAGGTTGCTATTTATTTTGGGTTATGCATTTTTCCCTAAATACATATATGTAAAAGTTAAATACAAATAATCAGTTGGTCAACACCTGTTTTATTTGGAAAAGTAAACATACAGGATGTTTTATCTTTTCAGCATAGGGGAAATAATGCTTTTACTCTCTTTTATTTAGCTTTATATTTCTTAAGGAAAATGACATATAAAAGAAAGATTAAAATGTTTGATTATGACTCAATATTTATTCAGATATATAGACCCATCACTTGGTGACAGCAATATCAAGTAATGATTTACCTGAATGGATGATCCACCATAAATTCATTCACTTGATGCATATCCTCTCTTTCATTCAGGAACCCAACTGACCTCACAACCTTGTAAAGCAAGTAGGGCTCAAAGAGGGTGATTGGCTTGTGAGTTCAATGTCAGAATGACTTTGGCTTTCTGTGCCCAGAACTAACACCAACTGCTGCACCACACTATCAAAACTCTAAAATCAACCTGCTTAATTCACTTAAAAGTAAACTGAAAGAAAAACTGGATTACTGAGTTCAGAACAAGCATCCAAGAACTGTACAAATCTCCTGTGGTTGTGCAAAAAATGTTCTCTCTTTCTGATCTTTAGACAGTCCTTTGTCTATTTTAAAATATTTTTATTATTTACTAAAGTACGAAGAAATAAAAAAAGAATAAACTAGAACTAAAATTGAAAAAACGGCATTATGTATATGAAACACAACTACATGTTTAAGTATTTCACTTTTTGAAGAACACATTGAACCTTGATCACCCAGAGTTATAATAATTAGTCTTTCCATTATATATATATAAAAGGAAAGTTCAAGACTTGAAAGTAAACATATTTCCTCAGTATGAGATTTTACACCTGGGATTATAGTTTCCTTTCAGTTGCACATTATTATTACCTTAGCTACACTCTAAGCCCATGTTCCCTAAGTTCCTCATATATCAGCAATTTTCTCTTTTTCATAATCATATCAATGAAAATATTAAACCAAATACAAGTAACCAAAAAGCAAATACAAATGATAATGTTAAAAATGCCCTCAGTATTTTTATACCTCAACATAAAGAAAATTGATACCCAAACTTCCTTGAATTCAATAAATATGAACAAACTTCAATAAATATGAACAATAAACAATAAATATGAACAAACTTCAATAAACCTCCTGAGGAATTCAATAAATATGAACAAAAATATGCATTGAAAAGTTCATTACACACTAATATGCTTTAGAATGTGAGAAAACTGACTTGGTAAAGCAAGTCATTCTAACTTTTTGTTTCAAAATTAATGTTGTTTATACAGTATAACTGAGCTATAGGTTTAGATTGCAGTAGAAGCTATTCCAATATGCCCAGTAATTTAGGAATGTGACAGGCTTCCAACATATTCAGTTCTTATTTATTTATTCCATGTGATTCTACCTAATCAACTACAGGCACTTTACAATAAGCACAATGAAGCTTTCATTTAAAATTCATTAAAACATTTAAAATGTCCATATTAAGAATATAAGTAAAAAATAATGTAGCGGGGACTGCCTGAGAGTGCTTGCAGGAGCTTGACTGGGAAGGAAAAGATTGGGACAGCTGCAGTTGGCTTTGGGTGTGGCTGGCGTGAGTGGAAGGAGGAAGGATAGAAAAGGAAAGGAAAGGAGAAGGCCGGGGTGGTTGGAGTTGAGAAGAGAAGGTCTGGAAGCTTATTTTATTTTTCTATCAAGNAACCATTGAGACCGGTTAAGTTCGTGCCTGAAAGTCCTGCTTCAACAAGAAGAGCCTGCCACCCATCAATGCTGCATGAGTTCCGGTTGTAAGACATCTCACCGATCTCTAAAGAACATTACCGCAAGGCTGGACAAGGGGGGTTGTGGCTGGGAGGGCCTGGGCATTGGCGGCCTCTAAAGAGGTAGCGCTACACGTGTAAAATAAGCTTCCAGACCTTCTCTTCTCAACTCCAACCACCCCGGCCTTCTCCTTTCCTTTCCTTTTCTATCCTTCCTCCTTCCACTCACGCCAGCCACACCCAAAGCCAACTGCAGCTGTCCCAATCTTTTCCTTCCCAGTCAAGCTCCTGCAAGCACTCTCAGGCAGTCCCCGCTACAATAATAAAAGCAATTAGAGCAAGCATAAACACCTTACAGCATGGGTGTCCAACTTGCCACGTCACGTGACGTGTCACGACGTATTGTGACTTTTTTGCATTGCTGGAGCTCAGGTGGGTGCGGCCTTCGTATGATGCAACTGGCCCGCGGGCCGGCAGTTTGACACCCCTGGCTTACAGGAAAATGCATATCAAAATAATATCCTAACAATAACAAAATAAAAAATATATGAGAACACCATTAAGAAATCAATATATCTTTTAATTGGCTAGATCACGGTAAAACCTTTAATAGTTACCATTGTAATTATTAAAATAATCTTTAACAATGAATGTATCTAAAATATTGATTTCTTTTTCATCCCAAAATAAGCAAAATTTCACCTCCTGTGTTGAAATTACGGTTAGCCCAAAAGATTTCCCAAATAGTTCTCTTTCTCTAATGTTCTCAAATCTCTCCTTACAGAGGCATTCCTTTTGTGAAATGTTAGAATAATACAAATACATTATACAAATAGTTTATTGTAACTTGCATGCCACCACTGGTGTCATTTCCACTTCCTCCAAGACAATTTGAAATCAACCTTCAATTGGCTTAACTATCACCAGCTTTCAAAGGCAAGGAGCATGCTGAGATAAACATGGGCCAATCATTACTTCCTCTGAATGATGGAAGAGTGTAATGTCAATAGTTTATCCGTGCCCATCCCTAAACCTCTCCAAATCCTGGAAAAACAGGTATCTCCCCTCTTCACAATGAAGCATGTGTGCCTTAAAAAGCTGCTATGTCTACCTTATTTGTATTATTCTAATGGGAAGCTATATCATGGTGACTTGTAAAAAGAAGAAACAATCCAAATCACTTTGTCATGAATACTATGTTACAAATGAAAGGAACAAAAATATAAAGATATAGTATCAAGCCAGTTGGGCTTATACTACAGGAAATAAGCAGTCCCTCAAATAACCAGGCCATTTGCCATTTAAGGGCTTTGTCTTTATTGTTATAACCAGCACCACATTTAGCATAATCAGTGCAGTAGTAGTATATAGTAGACAAGCTAGGAGGTGATTAGGGCATGAGTGATTTATAAAGGCTTACTAATCTAGGAGAAAATGCAACTCACACCCCAGATGAAGATGTCAAAGGCCTTCTTGGCCAGACCTCATCAAGCAGGAGGTATGAATCCAAGACAACCCAGATCTTTCCAGATGCAAGTAGCCCTGCAAATTCTCACTTTTAGCAGGGCTAAAAGTGGCACTATTGGTTCCCCCTTCTTTTGAGCTAGACACCAGCCAGTATGCAAAGTGCCTGACTGCTTATGTTTTTCTTGACCAACTTATTTTATCCTATAATGCTGGTGGAGAACTGAGTGCCCAAAAGTGCTAATGTTGCAAAAAGCAAACAAACAAACATTGCTCTAATATTATATAAGCAGAAAAAAAAATCATGGACAACTCTTTAAAAGCTCCTGTGTCATCTAACTGGGATGCTCCAGAATTGATTTGAACTGGCACTAAGTTCTCATATGGAGATGCTTTAAATTAAAATATTAATAAAATACTTGCAAAATGCTTTCCGTATTTCCCCTTTCTTTTATTTTTGTTCCCTTTTTTGTTTTTCTTCTTCTTCTTTTTTAATAGTAAGGTCTTTGACTTGTCCACCTTACCTTTTATAACACTACCTGGACAGCATTGTAGCCTCTAAACTTTTAACTAAAACAGATCCTATAGCAAAGCTCTTCATGGAGACAATGGCTATGCTGGATTGATTTTATTCAGATCCTAATAATGTTTTTACCTTTCCAGTTCTGGCAAAGATAAAATTTGCATATTGCTGCTTCAGCTATGCTTCAGTTTGCTTTCTTGAGCAAAGAGGTACATAATGGTCTTCTAAAAATCAATTAAAATACAATTAGGTACTCATGAGTGTTTAAACAAATGTGTTTCTTTCTAGGATTATTTTTACATTTTTACATTTTGCCAGACCATTTGAAACTAAATTATCCATTATAGTTCATTTTGGTTGTTTTGCCAAAATTCTAAGAAATCTTTACTAACTATAACAAGCCTGAGAATTCTGCATCTGTGTCATTTCTAAAGGTTGTAGTGAAATTCTTTAGATGAGCTTCCTTCAGCCTGATGCACATAGTATTTTGAAATGCAGTTCTTCCAAGTGGATATGCTAAACTCCAGATGTGCCTGAAATTTCAGTAAATTTCCAGTAACCTGACTAATGGCTTCACTGAATGGGAAATATATGGATTGTAGGCCATCATAACTGGAAAATAGCCAGTTGGCAAGTGACACTTTTCATCAAATACTCTCCCATTTAAAAATGTATCAGGATGCACATTCATACCATTTCAGAGCTGTTTATAGCATGAAATTCTCTTTCCCTTCAAGCTGTAGAAAACTCCAGAGTTACTCTTATGTAGCTATTTTTTTTTACATAAACTCTCATTTTCTTTATACTTTAAAAATATCTCACTTTATTTCCAAGAAAAAAGTAAATCAGCTAACAAAAATATACACACAACAAATATTGAAAATATATCAAAGCAAAATAATTAAATTCCATGTTCATTTAATATAAGTATACTCATTAAAGCCAGAATCTTTTAAAAGTTCAGAAACTTAAAGAGAAAACTTTCAATCCAGACTTTTTTACAGAATTCTCCAGCAAAGATAAAATGAGTAGTAATCCATGTATGCTGCTTATAGCTCCTTAAAGACAAAGCATAGAAAAAGGTAAAATATAGTTGAGTGCAACAAAATCAGGCAGTTTTCTTACCAGCTATATAGAGGTGTCTTGCCATTGCTGGGCATTGTCACCTGCTGACACTATTGGAGCAAACATAGGGTATAAATGTAAGAAATAATTAATAAATAAATAAACCCACACCATCCTGTTACTATAATGTTCATTTAAGGAAGAAGCAAACAGAATTGATTGCCAACATTCAGAGGCTCTTAAGAAATACATTTCTCATCATAAGAACCAACTCATCAAAAGCCCCACTGTGGTTGCCAGTCACATACCTCAAGGATGCACTGGATCTTACTAAGAATTCACACAGGTAGGGATTAACTTATGCAAAAAAGCAGGTCCCAAGCCAGTCAAGGTCTTCAAACAAGGGTGAGAAACCCTACCTGCAAACCACATGCAGCCTGCCCCAAAACAACATGGTTATTGTCTAAGGTATTTACTTTCTGAGGTAAAAATGTTTTGTGCTGTAAATAGGGGGGTCAATTAAATATTTGGCCTTGTATTCAGATTCTTAGGTCATGACTATCCATTTTTGTTGCTGCTGTTTAGCTACGATGTTGATTTGCATGATGTTTCTTAAATTTTCAGATAAACTCAAAAGTTTAGAAAGTAGACTGAAATTTAATTTGTCAACTACCTAATCTTTCCTCTTTCAAGGTTTGCACGATACTGGTCTCAGCCTATTCATACTGATAAGTCATCTATTCAGAAAATCATTTTATCATTGACAAATTCCATTTAGGACATTTTTTGTTTGAACAATTAATAGCCAGCAAACATCTTCATTGTCTGAGACAGTTCACTGTCCTGTAGCAATAGTAGTTTGTAAACCAGTATGTTGATCGAAAATGACCATGCTTTGTAAAATGCTGGTATTTCATTGTGTCACTATGACTTCTAATCATGAAGGTCAGTACTGTGGCATAGAATTTATCAGTTATGCACTTGGCATATTGCTAGAGTTAAATGAATATCAAATTTCATGAAGCTCTTTGTTTGGAATTCAGAACTCATAAATTATTTGCAGATCTGGATAGCAACTACTATTATAGGAGGCTAGATCAGATGGCAGTCAGCTTTCTGGTAAATCTGTGTTCTGTGCCTGGTTATGTTGCATATTATAGTCATTTAGAGAATGGGAAATCCTCTCCTTCCACAGTTTTATGCAAGAGCCCCCACAGTATTTTGAAAATTTCAGATATGCTCCAACTGAAAAAAGTTGGGGTCACCTGCAATAAACTAAGGTTGGATTCACATTGGGCACTAAGCAAAATCTAAATGAACCACATTATGGACTAATACAATATATGAATCCAGCCACATATTTGGGGACATAATTATCTGTAATCAAACAACATTACATGCTTCATGAATTCAGGAGGGAAAAACTTATAAGCAAAACATACAATATGTCTATAGATAATTGATATTTACAAACAAATATGTGAATTGCTGTAAGTTGGAATTATACTTGATTGAATACTCAGATCTGTGACTGAATAATAAAAGCAATGGTTCAGTTGGAATTGCAAATTATAAATGAATTATTATTAATTTAAAGCATAGCTATGTATTTGAGTAACTGCAAATATATTCATTTAATTAGTCTTTTGGCAAAGGAGAATACAGGACACATGATGATTTCATCAGTTCAGCAGTTGTGGATTTCCTTCCTATAAATATATATATATTTTCCTAACTGTATCAATTGGTTATGTGAAGATAATAGAAAACATCTAGCTATATTGCATCTATCTCACAACTGCCAGTTACTAGTACATATTACAGCTGGAGATAATTTTTCATATTTTTCATTTCCTTCTCCATTTCTTTTCTTTTTTTTTTCAATGATACCTTTTTCAAGTGTTAGCTGTTCTTTATAAAGATCTGAAATTGCATTGCTTAATTCACCTGGAGAGGTGTGACATATGAATAGGGTGATTCAAAGTCACAATTTCCATGGGGAGCTGATATCACAAAGTGAATGAGATCACATCACACAGGGGCTCAGAGATTCCTGTCCATTCCGTTGAAGGTACAATGGGAATCAATCTGCCTCATGGAGATTTTGTGAAGATGAAAGAATCAAGTATCTGCACACAATAAGCCATATTTATAAAAGTGAACATCATCACTAGAAAAAGGTGAGGATTTGAAACAGAATTTATATTTACATTTATAGATGTTAAAAAATCATAAACAACTGTCTGGGAGATTTTTAAGTATGTTTAATCTCATTTAACTCAGCTTAAAGCTAAACTTGTGGAGACAAATGAGGATTTTTGAAAATATGTGTGGCTTTTCTTGCTTGTTTTGAGGAAATAAAATTCATCCAGTACTGGAAATTGATTGATTTCATTTCACTCTCCTATACATCTTTCTCAAGCTTCCCGGAAATTATCTGATTAGAATTCTAACCCTTGTTTTTCCTTTTGGGGAGTTCCATTTTATTGGAAGATATTGTACAGGTGATCTGTTTCCTTTCTCTGGTTTTCTGGATTGCCGCAGTGCATTTTTTTTTGTCTGAATAATGTTCCTACCCAGCTTCTTTTGGAAGAGGTTGGGTTTTTTGATAGACCTGCACTTCTAATTTGTTGTCATTTCTCCTGCTGATGAGAATATCCAGGAAGGGTAGTATGTTGTTGCTTTCTTCTTCCCTTGTGATTTTTATTCCTTTGAAAATATGTTATTGTTTGTTCCATGTGTCTTTCTTAGTTGTTCCTTTTTTATGACGATGATCAATATTTTTGACTGTATGTATGGGAGTGTAATATTTTCTAGATGCTGTGTTCTTTGCTATGAGTCCTGAGACTGGTGATTCCATGGCTATTCCTTATTTGCTAGTATATTAGCTCATCAAACTGAAAATAGATAGTGAGGCAGAGGTTGTTGAGGTCCATGATGCTGAGTATCTTGATGTGTTTAAGGGCTGGATTTGGTATGTTGTATAGTACTATTGCCATGGATTTTTTTCACTAGTTCACTATGGATGTAAACTATGGAACTATGGATGTAAAGAGCGCTGTGACATTGAATACTAAAAACCATAGTTTCATTTTAACAGAATAACAGAGTTGGAACAGAATAACAGAGTTGGAGTCTTCTAGTCCAACCCCCTGCTCAGGCAGGAAACCCTATACCATTTCAGACAAATCTTCTATTGCTAGGTTTTTGTTTTTCTGGAGGCATTGTAGTAAGATGTTGATAAAATATTCACTTGCCTCTATAAGATGTCCAAGCTTTTTGTAAGTTTTTTCACTATGTTGTACGTTGGAATTGCTGGTAACAATACAATTGGACAAAGCTATATGAGCTTGTGTATTTTTTGGGCTTCCACATAAGCACGAGAGCATGGGAAGCAGCATGTTCTTTTATGATCTGATTTTTCTTAGTTAAGTTGTTGTGGGTTCTTTTGGTTTGTTTTTTTTTTAATTTCTGTACTGAATTGGTATTTAATAGGATGTAGGTTTCTTTGTATTCCAGTAATTCTTTGTCTTTTTGTATGTATTATGTTTTGCCATGATAACCATAGTTTAGCCTTTGTCTGCTGTGATGCCAGGTAATGGTTTGGGCCTTCTTTAGGTTTTTGAAAGTTGTTCTGTCATCTCCTTTGAATTGGTTCTGATTCTGTATTCTTCCAGGCTGTGATATTATTGTCTATCTTCTGTTTTCTTGGTCTCTATAGCACGTTCTGTGATTTTAAATGCTGCTTGTAAGACTACAAAGAATTCTAACTAGTACCATCTGTGTTATAGTTGAGCCTTTCTGTTGGATATTGTGTTCTGTGATGAATAGTGGGCAGCTGGATATAATGTTTAGTCATTTCAGTTCAAGTATCTCTTTGCTTCTTGGATTTAGCTTGAGCAGAATGGTTTGGAAGTGGGTTTTTTTTCAGCTTGTCATAGAGATACAGTCTTGAAGGTGGCTAGCAACATTGTTGTGTGTTCCAAAGTTATGATGTGTTCCAGTTGCTTTTCAGGGTTTTCTATTTTGTACTGCCATTTAGTCTAAGGTGAGCATCCATGACCATTAGCTGTATCATGAATGAAATAAAAATGATTGCAATATATTATAAGTGTCTGGGTTATGTTTGGCCTGGAAACTTTGTTTACATTTCTTGAAAAGCTCCCTCCAAAAGCCACTACATTTTGGGTACCAAATTTGCCTATAAATGGCTAGGAAACCCGCAAAAGTCATAGTCAGAGTTCTATACTATATTTGGTGTGTTTTACTTATTATTGAACTTTCCCCTCTTTTGGGGAGGGGGGGGCTGCAGTTTTCTTAGCAAGTCCCAAAAGTCCTTTTTCAAAAGGCAACTGGACTTTCTTTGTTTTTCCTTGAAGATGTTTCGCTTCTCATCCAAGAAGCATCTTCCATTCAGAGCTGAAGAAGCTTCTTGGATAAGAAACAAAACGTCTCCATAGACATTTTTCTTAGAAAATTTTTTTGGGAAGTGGTTGCCATTACCTGCTTCCTAAGGCTGAGAAAGAGTCAGGTTGCCCAGTTTGCTTTGTCTCTAAGACAGGACTAGAACTCGTGGGTTTCTAGTCTAGCACCTTAACCACTAGACACCAAACTGGCTCCCTTTCCCTCTATCAAGAACAGGGGTAGTCAACCTTGGCTCTTTTATGACTCGTGGACTTCAACTCCCAGAATTCCTGAGCCAGCTGTGCTGGCTCAGGAATTCTGGCAGTTGAAGTCCACGAGTCATAAAAGAGCCAAGGTTGACTACCCCTGATCAAGAAGGATAAAGAAAAAAAGAGGTGAGAAAAATCCCACCATTGTTTTGCATTTTCTGTCTCAATTAAAAAAAATTAATCATTATGTATGTAGCACTCAGGCTATACATAACTTTTGATCTTTCCCAGTCTAACATTCTGCAAATGTTTTGGGACTCTTGGATTCCCAACTTGCAATAAAATGGCTGCTCTAATTTTTATTTGTCTGTCTTGAGGACTGCAGTAGACAAAAAAAACCAAAACCCTCATACAACTGCTTCAAAGTTTGCATAGTTCTGACAATTCTTTTGCTGCTCTCCTTCAGGAATTTGACTTGCCACAATGTTTCCTCTTCAACAATAGATGAAATCAACATATTATTTCCTTTATGAATTTTTTATGAGCTGAAAGCATTCTTCAATTTTTTTTTCTCATAAACAGAAAACATTTAGGTGCATAATATGCTCAGTGTACAAAAGCTTAATGTGTACGTCTTTTCAGATTGGTTACACTGAGATAGTTTACATGCACAAAGAAGATCCTTTCAATTTTAGCTGTGTGCCTTATGTCAGTGCCAAAAGGATAAAGTGAACAAATATTTGTCAATTCAAAATAGACATTTTTTCTCTAGCAAGTAACAGTTTGCTTGCCTAGCTTCCTGTGAGATTGAGAATAGTAAAAGAATGCCACATAGCAGTATACTGTGTCCTATTCTCATTTTTGGAACACAAAGACTTTAAGAGATAAAAAACAAATTCATATCTTTGATTTATCCCTTGAAATCAGGAGATCTCAGAATGATATATTCAGTCCACCTTCCCTTAAACTCTCAAAACAGAGAGATACAAATGTTATATATTATCTCATGGCCCTATGTGTGGGGTTTAACATGATTTCCCACCCTCCTTTGAGTGGGAGCAATAGTAATAATGTATACTTTTTTCAATGGTAGCTTATCAGTAGGTTTAATCTGTGATGTAATCAGGTCATGATCCTAACCAGATGTGATGCGAATAACTCTCCTATCCCAGCTATGACACTCCTCCCCTGGATATGACATGAATAACCTTTGTCCCCATGTGATACGACACTCACAAGGTCATAAATCTAACTGGCTATGTTCAGACTAATTCAATTAACAGAACCCTATGCTTTTCTAAAGCTACAGTAAAACAAACAGAATTTGCCGAAACACACACGCAGACCCAAAAATACATATAACACTGCATACTTTTTGTAAAGCTAAAAAGAAGCATAGTTTGTATACTTTAACCTGAAATATGCAGACATTTAACCCCTGTTTTTCTATTCCTAGGCAGTTTAAACAGCACTTCCCTCAAACAGTGAAATCACAGATAGCATTTTACTGTTTGCAAAGCTAAAACACAAAGTTTGCAAATTTAACGGATAACACAAATACACATAAACATTGTGAAGCATGACCTTTATAAAATTTATTCTAGCCCCTCCAGCAAAGCCAGAAACATTTAACAGAGAATTAAACTCAGGGCAACTCTGCATAAGCTACAATCCAACAAACATCAGTGATACTTTTATGGATAAATCATAAAACTGTGATTCTGTACTATACAGGTGTGCCTGGGTCAGCTGCTAAAAAAGGAGTAGGGATGGGGATGGGAGGATGTACAGTGCTCAGACATGTTAGAGCCTGTGATTGTGGGCAGATTTATTTGTTGTCAGCTACAGAGTGCTGACAGTTCAACAGTTTAAACTCCTGCACTTTTTTGAATATAAAATGTCTGCATTTTGAAGATGGTAAATACTGATGCCGATTTGTTCTTTGCAACTTTTCCAATGTTCACAGATTCACAATGGGCACAACAGATTATGGACTCCCACTTTCTACAATTCATGAGACCATGTAGAAGGTAAAACATCTACAGTGTTTTATTGAAATTCATGTATGTTTCAAAAATCTAAGATGTATTGTTGCATTATTACAAATGTTGCTGACAGCCAATCAACAACAGTAAAATATAAAAGGGGAGGTTCCTTCTTCTCCCTAACAAAAAATAAACATCGCTTTTGCAGAAAAAATTATCTCTGCTGCATCTCTTTTCTTTCTTTTCAGAATAGTATGACCATAATTTTGTAACTTTATCAATGCCATTAGATTTGCAAAGGATTCAACAGATTATGGACAGTATTCTATATACATGAACACAGGTTCATTTAGAACAGTGGTTCTCAACCTTTTTAATGCCGCGACCCCAACCGGTCGTAAGTCGAGGACTAAACCGGTCGTAAGTCGAGGACTAAACCAGTCGTAAGTCGAGGACTAAACCGGTCGTAAGTCGAGGACTACCCAACCGGTCGTAAGTCAAGGACTTTCCCTGCCCGGGAGCGCCACGTATGAGTGGTTCCGCCCCCTGCGCCGGCCGAGGCATAGCTGGCAAGCGGCAGAGACGGAGCAGGCCAACCACCAGCTGGCCCAGCTCAAGGGAGGTAAGGCACCCGCCGGAAAAGGGAGAAAAAATGGCGGACAGCCTTGCTTGGCGACCCCCGTGAAATGGTCGATCGACCCCAAATGGGGTCGCGACCCATAGGTTGAGAACCGCTGATTTAGAAAGTAAAGTATCTACAGTTTTTTTTATCCAAATAAAGTAGGTTTCAAAAGACTATGATGTCTTGTTGCATTATTATGAATGTTGCTGGAGTTCTGTTGATTCTGTTGTATTATCCAAAGCTATTCTGCAAAAAACCAGAAAGGTATGGTGGAAGATTTCCTACAGGATCCCCAGAGACTGTTACCAATACAGAAAGGTTTCTGCAGATTCTTAACCAGCAAAAGACATAAACTAATTCTAGGCCACAACCAGAGGACAAACTCAATACCCAGAATGCAGATGACATGTACCTGGAGAAGATTCAAGCACGGTAGGGACCTACCCGTAATTACAATGCAACAGAATATGATCAATAGTAAGATTCATAAATCTTGATTTTATTTGTTCATTCACATACACTATAGAAGTTATTCATATACAGCAGAATCTTTTGAACAATGTTTCTAGGACAGTGTTTCTCAACCTTTTTAATGCCGCGACCCCCAACCGGTCGTAAGTCGAGGACTACACCGATCGTAAGTTGAGGACTACCCAACCGGTCGTAAGTCGAGGACTGCCCAACCGGTCATAAGTCGAGGACTTTTCCTGCCCGGGAGCACCGCGCATGCGTGGTTCCGCCCCCTGCGCCGGCCGAGGCGTAGCTGGCAAGCGGCAGAGACGGAGCAGGCCGACCACCAGCTGGCCCAGCCCAAGGGAGGTAAGGCACCCACCGGAAAAGGGGGAAAAATGGCGGACAACCTTGCTTGGCGACCCCCGTGAAATGGTCGATCGACCCCAAATGGGGTCACGACCCATAGGTTGAGAACCGCTGTTCTAGGAAGATAAGCCTCAATGATTTTCAGCTGTGATTGGATGCACAGAGCCTAAATCATCCTCTATTTTCTGTTAGAAAACATACAGATGATTTAAATGTTAATGAGTTCCTAAATCATGTTAAAATCATGCTACAAGGCAATGTTTAAGTGTTGTGGAATGGTAATTTACAGCTAGTGGTCACTATTGTAAAGGACAGAGAGAGGCGGACTTAGGAAGTTTAAGCACAGTGCTATTCACTAGTCCTGGAGAAAAATCACCTTGGTTGATTTCAGGATAGACATATTGGATGGGGAATTCTGAGAGTTAAAGTCTACCCAAGGCTGAGAAGTACTGACATAGACTAAGCTAGAACTAAGGTTTCGAATGATTCAAATAAATCATAAAATCACTTATATAAAAATTTCGCAAAAATAGAAAAATGTTTTGGTCATCTATGTCATCTAGTTTAATCCATAGTTTCGATCTGAAAATGGAATAAAATGTTGTGTTTAAATCTATAAAAGCTGTGTATAAAGATATTGTATTGTTGTTATAAGACATCTCATTAAGTGTTGTAATATGAAGCAATGATCTTGTACTACACTGACCTCTCATTGCCATCTAATTGGCTTTTTCCTCTGTTGTACCCACAATTTCCAATACAAACATCTAAAAAAACTCCTTACTGATTGAGCTTGACAGACTAACACTATAATTTGCCAGGTCATCTCTCCTGCTTTTTTTTAAAAAAAAAATGTTGGATGTTTGCTGCAATTTAATCCCTTGAAATTTAGCAAATCTTGTTAATATATTTAAAATCAGAGAGGCTAATCATGCTGTAGTGTTTTTTGTTTTTTGGGAATTAAGTCATTTCTGCAGGGATAATACAGAAGGTCAAAAAAGTCAAGGTTTGCTTTTTTAAACTCAACCCTTCCAAGACCGAGTGGCTGTGGCTGCCGGCGCCTCGGCATAGTCAGCTGACTCCATCGCTGACTATAGGGGGCGAAATTTTGGCCCCCTCGGAGAGGGTACGCAATCTAGGGGTCCTCCTGGATTCACGGCTGACACTGGAAGACCAGTTGTCGGCCGTGACCAGGGGGGCGTTTTATCAGGTACGCCTGATACACCAGTTGCGACCTTTTCTGGACCGGGACGCCTTGCGCACAGTCACCCATGCCCTCGTCACCTCCCGCCTGGACTACTGTAATGCTCTCTACATGGGGCTCCCCTTGAGGAGCANGCTCTTCCAACAAGCGGGATTGGCCTAGGGAATTTTTAGTGGGGTTTTAAGAGAAATTTTAATTTATATAGGCCATAGTAAATATTTCTTTTTAATTTGGTTTTAAATTAGGTATTTATTGTAGTATCTGTTTTATAAGGCTGTCAGCCGCCCTGAGTCCGGTAAGGAGAAGGGCGGGATAAAAATTGAATAAAATAAAATAAATAAATAAATAAAATCTTTTTTTTTTCAAAATTTTTTTTTATTATTTTCAACATAAGAAAAAAGCAAACACAAGTACATCACAATTGGAAAACCCCCTCCCCACCCCCCACCCGGACTTCCCAAACCTACTCCCAGGATACTATTCATCTAAAAGTAAATAAATAAATAAAATCTTGACTTCCCTGTGGATATCTCAGCATTTATGGTTGCCTTCCAAGATCTCAGTAAATGAAATTCCTAACCTCAATTGTAATCACCAGACTTTGGCAAGATATTTCTTCATTCCACAAAATTCAGAAAATTATAACTTCCAGGCCTGTCTAACTGCATTTGGCCACATTTTGAAAAGTTTGCAGTCCCTTCCCAGAAGAATCTGGAATCTTTTATTCTACCTATTTGCATAAGACATCTCCAATGAACTTCCATGCCTTCTCTTCTCTTAAGGTAAAATAATTATTTATAGTGCATTTTTGCTGAAGAACATCCTGGGCAGCCAATTCTCTTGAATTCATTTTACTCTACGTGCATATGCATTGAAACCATTATAGTGCTCGTTGTTTGTTTCGACACACTGAGAATTGAATCATATCAATGCCAGCACAAGCGGGTGGTCTTTTGTAGGGTCATCTATACATTGTTATGCATCAGAAGCAGAAAGGAATTTGTATCGATAACTTTTTCCTGATGATTGATATCTAATAAACGGTACAATTATACAGGAGGATTGCTACACAATAGGATGCTTTTTTTAAATAAATGTTTTATCACATAAAAAATATGGCTGCAGTCAAAACGAAGATCAGTGACAGATTAGCTTACTTCCTTCTTTTCCAAAGTGTGCAGTATACCTTCTCTGAACCTTGCTCTCTGTTTTGCTGCTATATTACTCAGGTAGAATAAAGGTTGCATAAATAAACAGACAAAAACTAAACCAGATAGTTTAAAAGGGGGAGGAGGGAATCAGGATTGAGAAACTGACTGCAAGAATTAAGATAATTAGATTCACTAATCAGGTTGTCTGTATTCCTTCCAAGCAACTGGAATGCAGAATAATAACAATAATAATAATAATAATAATAATAATAATAATAATAATAGTAAACCCTTTATTATCAAAGTATAACATGTATACAGTGAAATTGGCTGAGTTTCCCTCTGTGCCCCCCCTCACCACAAACTCAAGGTGACTACAAACCCCCAACTTATTTCACCCTGTGAACTAATTGCACATCACGCCGGCCTCACGAGTCTGTCATGCATAAAGTTATAAAGTTATGTCCCATTCAGTAGCCTGACAGCCTATGGATAAAAGCTGTTCTTCAGCCTGTTGGTACGGCTGACTATGTTTCTGTATCTCCTTCCCGATGGTAGGAGAGTAAAAAGGTACCAACCAGGGTGTGAATCATCCCTGAGAATTTTCCTCACTCTGCCAAGGCAACGGGCCCTGGCGATGTCATCCAGTGGAGTCAGGGAACAGCCCACGATGTTTTGTGCCGTGCTTACCACCCTCTGCAATACCTTCCTGTCCGCGGCTGTCAGGCCAGCATACCAAACCACAATATGTGAGAACGCTTTCAATAGTAGACCGGTAGAAGAAGGTCATGAGTCGTCGTTCTACCCTGTTCTTCCGCAAAACCCTGAGGAAGTGGAGTCTCTGTTGGGCCTTTCTGGCCACTTGGACTGTATTAGTTTTCCAGGTAAGATCTTCACAGAGGTAGACTCCCAGGAATTTGAAGGAGGAAACACTCTCCACACAGTCCCCTCCGATGTACAGTGGGGCAGGTTCCTCTTTTTTCCTCCGAAAGTCTAGCACCATCTCCTTCGTCTTGCCAATGTTCAGGTGCAGGTTGTTCTCTAGGCACCATGAGGATAGTTTTTGTATCTCCCCCCTGTACGCTGTCTCATCTCCACCTGTAACGAGACCCACCACAGTGGTGTCATCTGCGAACTTGATGATCGCAGTGGATGGATCAGATGATACACAATCATATGTGTACAATGCGTACAGGTAGGGGCTAAGCACGCAGCCCTGTGGCGAGCCAGTGCCAAGCTTCAGGGGGGTGGATAAGACAGACCCAACCCTCACTGTTTGTAGCCAGTCCCTCAGAAAGTCATTAATCCATTCACACGTAGAGGGATGAAACTTCAAGTCAGTCAGCTTTTCAATAAGAATAGCCGGCAGAATAGTATTAAAAGCCGAACTATAATCAATGAAAAGCATCCTGACATAACTTCCAGGTTTCTCCAGATGACTTGCTACTGAATGTAAAGCAGTAGCTATGGCATCATCTGTCGACCTATTTCCCCTGTAGGCAAACTGGTGTTTATCAAAATCTGGTGGGAGGCATGTCCTACCTAAGATGTTGGAGAACCAATCTCTCAAAGCATTTCATCACTACAGACCTTAGTGCAATAGGTCTGTAGTCATTTAGGCAACTGATTGCTGTTTTCTTTGGAACTGGGACTATGGTAGCTGCTTTCAAGCATGATGGTTCACAGGCTGTTTGCAGGGAGATGTTAAAGATCCTTGTCAGGACCCCTGCTAATTGATCAGCACAATTCTTTACCACAGTCCCTAGTATCCCATCTGAGCCTGCAGCTTTGCTGGGGTTCACAGACTTCAATACAGCTCTCACCAGATGTTCGTGCAAGGTGAGTGGCTAAGAATCAGAAGGCTGGCCAGCGGGGGCTACATGGTCTGGTTCATTCACCTCATAACGAGCAAAGAAGATGTTCAGCTCTTCTGCCAGCGAGGCATCAGTGTTCACTGTGTTCCTTGCATTGCCCTTATAGTTGGTTAAATGCTGCAGTCCCTGCCACACTTGCTTCGGGTTGTTATCTGCTAGTTGGTTCTCCACCTTGCATTTATATCGTAATTTCACCATCCTAATGCCTCTTCTAAGATTTGCCCCAGCCTCTCTGTAGGCGTCCCTGTCCCCTGCCTTAAAGGTCAAGTCTCGGGCTCTCAGGAGTGATCGTACTTCTGCAGTCATCCAGGGTTTGCAATTCCCGTAGACTCTGATGCACCTATCCCTTGTCACACTGTCAGTGCACACTTTGATGTAAGAAAGTACAGAGTCCACATATACATTCAGATCTTGATGTTCGAAAACGCTCCAGTCAGTGATTTCAAAGCAATCCTGCAACTGACTGAGAGCACCCTCTGGCCAGGTTTTAACCATTTTTGTGACTGTCTGAATTCTTTTCCTGAGAGGGACATACTTCGGGACCAACAGGAGTGAAAGATGGTTGGACGTACCCAGGTGGGGGAGGGGGAATGCTCTGTATGTCTGTTTCAGATTGGAATACACACGATCTAAGGTGTTCTTCCCTCTGGTGGAAAAGTGCACATACTGCACAAACTTAGGGAGAACTGTCTTTAGACAGGCTTGACTGAAGTTCCCAGCCATGACAAGAGCACCCTCTGGGTGAGTTTGCTGCTGCCTGGAGATGACATCATATAGCTTAGACAGTACCGCGCTGACATTGACATTCGGTGGAATATAGACAGCTATGATAACTACCACAGTAATTTCTCTGGGCAGATAAAATGGCCTGCATGTCACAGTCATCAATTCCACATCTGGGGAGCAGTACTTGTAGACTACTCTACTATTAGCACACCAATCACTATGTATATAAACACAGAGTCCTCCTCCCTTGCTCTTACCGGAGTCGCCATTTCTGTCAAAGCGATGAATGACACAGCTTGTCAATTCCACTGCCACATCAGGTATGGCTGGATGTAGACATCCAGAAGACATCAAGCAAGAACTTGTCTGGGAATGTCAGGCTGCAAGTGGAAGGTGGAAGGACATTTCCCATGAGCCATAGCAATGCAGGGGACTCTTTAAATTAAAAAAACCTAAGTTCATGGCATCTGGTCCCATCACTCCCTGGCAAACAGAAGAGGAAGAAATGGAAGCAGTGACAAATTTTCTTGGGCTCCAAGATCACTGCAGACAGCAACTATAGCCATGACATTAAAAGACATTTACTCCTTGGAGGAAAGCTATGGCAAACCTAGACAACTTATTAAAAAGCGGAGAGATCACCTTGCCAACATAATATAGTCAAAGCTATAGTTTTCCCAGTAGTAATGTATGGCTATGAAAATGGACCATAAGGAAGGCTGAGCATTATTGAAAGAAAAGTCTTCATCAGGGTCCAGTCCAAGCTGGGAATAAACAAAATGGAGACTGCTTTAGAAAGAAGGTTGTAGTTTATTGAAGATCAGAGCTAGACAGAAATATGGCTCTGGGAAAACTGACCATATATTTCTGGGAGTGGTGGGTTTTTATACCTTCTTGGGCTTTTGTGTTTGGAGTTGTTCCTATTTGAGGCTTTGTATTTCCTGTGTCATGTACTTTGACCTGAGTCTGAGTGTGCTTTTTTTGTATTCTGATGGTGGTGAGTTAATCCTATTATGTCCTAAAGGTCATGTATTTAGAGTTTGGGTGGGGTATGTAGATTTTAGGGGTCTTTGTCTTTCTAATCTCATCAGCTTCTAGCTTCCTGGCTCCAACCTTTCTGAATAGGATTATCAGATCTGCATTTCTACAGACCTGGTTTCTGCTTGGGGGAGAGGGGCTGGGGCTGGTTTCTGGGAGCTGTTTTCTGTCTTTTAAGATTTTCTTTCTCCATTACTGTATTCCTTTGGGAAATATAATATTCTGCTTTTTAATATTCCCCAAAATATTTCTTTCTCGGGGGGGGGGGTGCTGTCTTTCCACAGAATTAATACTTTCAAATTGTGGTGTTGGAGAAGACTCTTGAGAGTCCCTTGAAATGCAAGGAGATCAAATCAGTCAATCCTAAAGGAAATTATACCTTGCCTGTTCTTTGGAAGGATAGATACCAAAGCTGAACTTCAAATACGTCAGCTTCAAATGAGAAGAGAGGACTCATTGGAAAAGAGCCTGATGTTGGAAAAGAGCCTGATTGAAGGCAAAAGGAGAAGGGGATGGCAGAGTATGAGATGGTTATAGAGTGTTGTCAATGCAATGGGCATGAGTTTGGACAGACTCTGGAAGTGGGGGAGCTGGTGTGCAGTGGTCCATGGGGTTGCAGGAAGTCGGGCATGACTGAGTGACTGAACATGTAGATTGACTGTAGTGCTTCAACATTAAATAAAAAACAAATATGTCAGAGCATTCTAAGGGGAACTTCAGCTTTTTAATTAATATGTGATTTAAAATGTGTGAAATAATTAAACTACCTTTTTAAGGTTTCTGTTTTGTTTCTTTTCTCTTGTACTATTTTATATTAACTAGAACTCACATACTCCTTTCTCTGTACATTTGTAACGGTACTGGCTGATATTTTCTGTTGATTAACACTGACATTGAAAAAAAACAATGAACAATTGTTCAAGCATTATATGTTTGTTCTCTGAGATCTAATAAATAGTAGATTTTCTCTATTGCTGGACTGTTAATAATAATGGATAAAACGCATACAAATCTACATTAAAGGTTGGTACTGATCTTCTTAAAAGGAAACCAGTTCTAGGAAAGACATTGCACTCTAGAATTTCTTTTTAAAAATTAGGGGAACTGTACTGAACAGAACAGAATAACAGAGTAGGAAGGGACCTTGGAGACTTTCTAGTCCAACCCCCTGCTCAGGCAGGAATCCCTATACCATTTCAGACAAATTGTTGTCCAATCTCTTCTTAAAAACTTCCAGTGTTGGAGCATTCACAGCTTCTGGAGGCAAGTTGTTTCACTGATTAATTGTTCTAACGGTCAGGAAATTTCTCCCTAGTTCTAGGTTGCTTCTCTCCTTGATTAGTTTCCATCCGTTGCTTCTTGTCCTGCCTTCAGATGCTTTGGAGAATAGCATGACTCCCTCTTCTTTGTGGCAACACTGCTATCAAGTCACCCCTAGTTCTAGTCTTCTTGTAGACATACCCAATTCCAGCAATCATTCTTTATATGTTTTAGCCTCCAAGTCCCTTAATAGTTCCCTATTACATTGTATTCATTGGTTTGTTTATTTGTAATGTTTCTACACTGGTTCATTGTAATGGATCTGTGAGTAGCATACAACGTAAACAAACATTTACAACATCAGAAATATTAATCAGTGTCCCCATCCACTAGGGACAGGCAAAAGTTAACATTTTCAAATATATACTCTGTATGTTATTTTTCATATCCCTACAGTATCTGATCAAGGAAGAAGTATATATGCGGACACACACTGTTCCACACATCCCAAAATAGTAACATTTACCATCACATAAAAAGAGATCGTGGGCAACATAGAATTTTAATGACTCATAAAAAGGCATAACTGAACTCTATTATATGACTATAGACTTTATAGAAAAATAAAGCTATCTTAGTAATTGGAAATTTAACTTACACAGGACAAAGGAAAGGGAAGCTATGTTTATTGGGTACAAGTTATTTATGGACAATTTATTTTATTTGAGGGAATTATTGAACTCAAGCATATCTCTTTCTAAGTATGTTAAGATTATATAAGAATTAAAGTTGTAAATTTTCTAAAGGTCTTTTGAGTGCTGAAAATAATGTTTACTGAAATCTTGATTTCACCTATTAATATAGCCAATATTTATTTCCTAAGTCAAAGGTGAGCAATTTTTGGGAGATCAGAGATCACAACTGACATTTTGAAGAAGTCAAGATCAGAATGGGTTGGCAAATGATGGGCAGTTTTTTTTCCTTTGTTTAATGAAAGCAGGAAGGAGTTTGCAAGCAAGACAAATCACTTTAGAGACTATGAACAGAAAAAATCAACTGTCCAGCAGATATGGAGGTAGGTTAACTAACTTGTTAATTATTAGTTTATTGACCACATCAAGACATAATACAGTGTCAACTAACAAAAGGATAAAATATGTATAACTATACCAAAGTACCTAACAAATTATATTTATATAAGATCATCTCTGCATTAGATCCTACCCCCTCTGCTCTATGTAATAGGCTCTCAGTTGAATGCTGACTGTAAACTTGGCAGTTCTTCTAGCAATGAGTTTATCAGTACCCTGAAAGGTGTAGGACAATATAGTGTTTAGATCCCAATAAGCTGTTCTGTCAAATAAGCTGTTCTATCCCAATAAGGTGTTCTGTCAAATATTCTAAATACATTCCTAGCATACAATTGGCACTTAAATAATATATGCACAATGTCTTTTATATCTGGATCTCCACATATATACTTCTCTTGTGGTATGGCATGTGGTGGAATCATCCAGAAATTCAAATATTGCTTTGGTAAGGGCTATTTTTAATACTATCTCAAATCCATTGTCAGGTATTTTTCTGTTTAAAATGTGATCTTATTCCTGGCAACTATTTTAAAAATCTCCTGTTTCAATGTCTCTTTTCAAAGTCTCCTGTTTATAAAGATTTGTGTTTAATGTAGATAGTAATAGCCAGAGTTGCAAATAATTCTGATGCTGCTTTATACATATGTGACATGTCTCATAGGTATCTTTTCTTTTAGGCACATTTTGGGAAGCTTACTAGATTCATTAGGAAGATCCACTGTCAATAGTTAAAGACTAATTGCAGACTAGCTGTATGTGGTTAGATACTATTTAGACTCTTACTCAGAGGATGGCATGTTCTTGTGGGCTTATGAAATGAGTTTGATTGTCAAAACATAAGATCTTTGCCAGACTTAACAATTATGTGCTACTGGTCAGTAGTGGAGTTATTTTCACCTTATAAGTCTTAATATGGGGATCAGTGCCTTGGTAGTTGCAAATGAATGGCAAGTAGCGTTTGGAACTTGCTGGAAATAAATGTTGATGAAATAGTGGAATAATTTGTCATGAAAACAATTGGCTTTAATGTGATTTAGTAATGACTTGCTATAATTGGATTGTAGGCAATCTACATTAGGTTATGGGTGCTTCTGTATTAGAAACTCTGTGTTCCCTTATATTCTGCCAATTGTACTCTGGCAAGTATTCCTAGGGGTTGGAGAATTCTGGTTGTCATTTCTGACACCCCTTTTTCAGAATCAGAATTATTAAGATCAAGATAAGCAGAAGGTTCAAAAGTAAGCAAGCTACAAAAAACAACTTGATTAAATTAATTAACCTTTACTCAGGTTGTAAGCCAGAAATAGAGAGTTTATGGAAGTGGAGTGTTATTATTCAAGTTATTGGAAAAATCTAACCTGATAAATTCTCAAGATCAGACAAGTTTCCATTTTTTTTCTGTCATACACTTAATATTACATCATGTATAGTTTTGCAATTCTACAGGAATGAAAAATGATGTATTCATTCCTAGTTATCTTCTGTTCTAACTTAATTTATTATAAAAACTAGTATTATGTTAGATATACAAGCAATCTCTAATGTTCTATCTGGAAAACTAAATGCCTTAATATTATTGATATCATGAATTATTTGCCAGACCCTTAAACTGTTACAAATTGGGTATTATTGTCTTAATTTTTCCATTTTAATCAAGATGGTTACACTGTATTTAACAAATATGGTTGCTCATAAATTTAGGTTAGTGTTTAATTCAGCATAGAATTTGGCTCTTGTAAGCCATTTGCTTTGTCATTGTACTTAAATATCTAAATTGTAATTTAGTTCTCATTAGTGATAGTAATTGTCTACATCTTGCCAAATAGACTGTGATAACTAGAAATGAAATTTGCATATATTAGAGTTATTTCATGGATGGTAAATGCATCTAAATAATTTATATTTTAAATAAGCACCTTGCTGTGGTTAGTGGTATTTTGATGGCTATTATGTGTCCCCAATGTAATTAGGAAGCAGATCTTCCTGTCATTAAGTAAATGCAAGATAATTTACTAATAGATGATTGCAGGTGCTACCACAAATAGGTTTGCCTAGCATAATACTGGGTCCTGCATTTATTTTAAACACTTTCTATTTATAAATTTGTACTATTTTTACTAGTCTCTCTCTCTCTCTCTCTCTCTTTCTCTCTCTCTCTCTCACACACACACACACACACACACACACACACACATTATTCAAATATTTTTTAAAAAGCAGTTACCCTATTTGGTACTAACTTATAGAGGAAAAGTTGTTTCCTGCTAACAATAGTCAATAAGTAACAGATAAGTCATTTTTATTCCTTTGGGGACTTGATAAAGTTCAGAGGTTTTTTTCAGTTGAGTTTTCAGTTCTGAATTTTCTTTTATTTCTTGCCACTGTGATAAAAACAATCCACATAGTTTAGTCAGTAAACATATTAGATCATCTCTGTTTTTCCAACCCATATTTTAAATGGAATAGTGTGGGACCTTAAATCTGAGCTACAAATATTCTCTTCTAAATAGAATACTGCACATTGGTAGATATGGACCATTATTATTACAATACACAGTATTAAATTATATAAAACCAAACTGAAAGACAAAGTTACTTAATTCAAGAGCCATGGTTTTTTCTCATTTTAGTAATATCAGAGTTTGATCATAGGCTGAAACTATTGTCATTACAATGTACCTAACTACAACACACCAGTAAAAAGTGTTTGCTAGTTGGTAATTTCCTGGAGAAAAGATAAAATATTCTGTGTATTTGAAAGCATTATATTAAACAGCTTGTTGATTTTAAACAGTTCACTCCATCTTGTCTCACAGTATTTGTGACTATGTGGCCTTTGGGTGCTTGATAATACCTTGGCAGCTCTTATTGAAGTCCATTTAAGGGTCTGGCAAACTTCTCCAGCTTTGCATGGCAGGAAACGTATGCATTTGTCATACAGGGACGGTTGCATAAGTATTCCATTTATATTTCTGCAAATGTAACATTCTGGTTGGGGGAACTCAAACAGCAAAGCACAGAACAGGAACTCAGATCAACCAACCAGCACACAGGACACGCACCTCTGCACAACATGCAGTTGTGATTTGCAGGTGTGCATATCAGCCCGCATGCAGTCTTCTGCACCTATGCGTACCCATGAATCCCTTCGTAGTGTAGCTATGTGGTGCCAGCTACGGACAGTTGTGGGTAACTTTAAATCAGCCTTTAGCCATGCTTTCCTTCTTTTATTGACCTGTATTTTATTTTTCTTTTATTGCCAACATTTGCAAGGTAATATTATATGTAATATATGTTGTAAAAAAACAACAAAAGCACAATTGAAACTTGAAAGCATCTCAACCACAGAGAACCACAATCAAATTTACGGATTTGTTTGCAAATTTATTTGCACATTTTCTAATTTGTTCTATAAGGCAAATAAAGAATACATTTACTCTCATTTTAAATGGAGCATTACTGTATATTAACTGTGTCAAAATACATTAAGAATATAATTTAAATAATGCACAACAAAGATTGTTTAGACACCGGAGAAACTTCTAATATAATTTAGCAGATTCCTGGATTTCACTTACAACCGTTGCAGCATTCCCATGGTCAGATTTATAGCATTTACAAGAGACACCAGGGATACTCTTTTGAAACGTGGCTATTTCAGTGTGCTAGATATGGCTTAAGCCTTAAAGGACAGTTAATCCCCACTTAATTGCTTGCCTGAACTTTTTCTCTGAGCAGCATGATTGAACTGAGCATCCTTGCTATCACACGAGTGACAGAGAATGAGCAGGCTGGGTGGCAGTAACTCCCTCTGCACGCCTTTCTCCAGAGCCATCTTTATTAATGGTGACAGTTTGAAGATGTATGGACTTCAGTTCCCTAGGAATTCCTGAAATTGAGATCCATTTATCAAATTGCTACAGTTGAGCAACACTGCTCTAGTGCAAAAAAAAAAAAAGTTTTATATTGCCTCAAACAAGTGATGTCCAAGCATAATTTGGGTACCAGAGCATTACCTATGCTTTGCCCAGTACTTCCTGACAAAAAAAAGGATAGGATGAGAAATTGATTGGATGGTATTTTAGGGGATTTAAAATGACTAAGCCCATGACACAAATTGCACAATAGGAAATCCAGTCCAGAATGCATTTAGCTCATTGTATCACCAGGGAACAGAATTTAACAGGCCCAGGATAAAAAAAAAGTCGGTAAGGCCACTTTACAGCTAAATTTGATGCAATTAAAATTTAAATAGGATTAAAATGTGTGGTTTATAATTTACCCTTTGTGGGTTGTGGGATCGACTGACCCTGCAGTTTTTTGCCGCAGCTTCCCTCCCACCCCCCACCCCGTTAGCTGTCATCGAGGATGAGCTTGGCTGTGGGACTCGGGATTTCGACTAAGCCCACTTCTCGCTGCATTGCCGGTCGGGAGAGACGGCCAAGGTGCTCCTTGTCCTTCTTTTGCTTCCGATCTGAGCAGCCTTAGCTCGTCTGCGACAGCTCGGCCTTGCGGCAGTTGCGCTCTTCAACCGGGAAAATATTTCTCCAAAAGGGGGGAGGGGAAGGAAAGCATTACGAAAGTTTTGGGCGCTTTGTGTACCAGCAGCAACATTATTTGGAAACTTTGGGTGGAATTGGTGCGATTTATTATGCACGGAGGGAAAGCCGCCACGCAGTATCGTGGGGCTGCACGTGGCATCTCCCGATTCTCCGCGCTTCGGCCCCCACAACAAAGCCTTTCCCCACCCTGCGCCAGGGGACTCTCTTGCGTGCAAGACGGCGGCCCAAACGGGGCTGGATCCGGTCGCCTCCTCCCTGCCTTTCCTTCCTTTTTTACGCACTGCCTCGGACGGGCGGGTATGCTGTGGACTCGCCCGCTAGACGCCGTGGTTGCTGCTTGGCAGGTATCCCCTTCTTTTTTCCTCTTCCTTGCCCCCTTGGTGCAGCGGGCTAACCCCGGCGAGATGCGAGGGGGGCGGGCGGCACGTGTGTCAGGCCACCTCGACAGCAACACTCTCGTCGCAATTGCGGCGCTGGCTTTCTTATTCTTGACTCCCCTTACTGGGCGGGAAGAGGAAGCAGGAAGAAGAGTAGTTTCACTGCACGTAGAAAGAAGCAAGTTCCCATGGGATATTGTCGCCTCCGCTAAGTTGTAGAAGATAGTTGCTAGGATTGGTGTTCCCAAATTAGCCTTTGCTTGAATCTGACTGTTAAAAATCAAGCCGCCGTGCTATCCTGCTGATTTGTTCTCCGTTGCCCTTTTTTCATTCTCGCTTCTCCTCCTCTCCTCCCGTCTTTTCTGCTCAAGGCTTCCCAACATTTCTGAATTATAATAAATACCCTACGCTCAATTCTCATTAGGGCGGCTATATTCGGAGATTCCCTCTTACAGTAGTCGTCATCCCCCTCTCCCACTGTTTCTGCTGATTTTGGCATTCCCTCTATGTTTCCAATGTTAAAGTTTCTGTTTGGTCGGTGACTTTCAAAAGTAGGTTGTGCTTTTTAAAAGCCCTTGCAACGTTGCAGCTAGTAGGTTGGAATTGGGTTGCTGACCGGATTATCACTGCTCCGTCTTCCTAATTTAAGCAGAGCTGGCTTTTAATGTTTTAAGTAAAATTGCAATTAACAGATATTTAATAATACTGGATGGTTCACTTTGAGTAAATATGTGGTGGCTCAGTGGCAGCTGTTGTATAATAAGAACAAGCAGATGATGAATTCAAAATTCAGGTTTAAAAATATTTTTCGTAGCCATAAAATGTGACTAGGTAAGTAACAGTTATAAAATATATTTTAAAATCTAGGGATTAATTCCATATATATGGAATGTTGCAATGCCTATTATTTTTGATCTCATAAGGAATGTTTGAAGCAATAATTATGCAATAGATTGAAACAACTCAAGAAAAGATTAAGATTATTACATGAATTTTGAGGGTCTTCTTGAAGATTCAGCAGTCAGTGGAGCCATTGCAGAAAAGGCCCTGCTGGTACTTGCCAAGTTCTGTGCTCTTAGCTCAGCATTTCTCAACTTTGGCAACTTAAACTGTGTGGATTTCAACTCCCAGAATTTCTCAGCTAGTATTGTTGAAGTCACGATTTTACTTCTCCTAATGTTTAGGTCAGTGGTGGCGAACCTATGGCATGGGTGCCAGAGGCGGCACTCAGAGCCCTCTCTGTGGGCACATGTGCCGTCGCCCCAGTCCTAGGCCTTCAGCTGGGTTTTATAAAACCTTTTCGCTTTAGGCCTCCACCGCTGTGTGCAAAAAAAAAAGGTTCAACCAATCAGTCAATTTCAACTTCTCACGGGAAAAAAAGATCTTGCAACGTTGGAATCGATTGATTGAACTTTTTAGTCCCACCCAGTCTGCCGTTACCACTGCAGCCATGTCCACCCAATGGGCCACCCCTACCCAATGGGCCACACCCAGCCAATGGGCCACACTCACCCGGCACCCGACGATGCATAAGTGGGTTTTGGGTTGCAGTTTCAATGCATACTTGTCATGCGCTCCATGGCAGTGGACCAGGTTATCTGCAGGACCGCCTTCTGCCACATACCTCCCTTCGACCAGTCCGCTCCCACAGATTAGGCCTCCTCAGGGTGCCGTCGGCCGGACAATGCCGGCTGGTGACCCCCAGGGGGAGAGCCTTCTCTGTGGCAGCTCCTACCCTATGGAATGAGCTGCCCCCTGACCTCTGTACAANAAATTCTAAAATTTTAAATTGGGTATAATTTTATATTATTATAGTGGGTTTTAGGACAGGACAAATAATTTAATTAGTTTTGAATATTTTTAAATATTATGGTATTGCTGTTTTATTAATGTGCCTGTTCACCGCCCTGAGTCCCGCAAGGGAGAAGGGCGGTATATAAATCAAATAAATTTGAATTTGAATTTGAAAATGAGGTTGTTGGACAACCAGGCACAAAAACAGCCAGGGAAGTCATTCAAGCCTGGGAAACAGGCCTCTCCTCAATCAACAGGAGTGCTGATTTACCCCAGCTTATCAAATACTTAGGAAGTGAGGGCTTAGCAGCACAAGTAAAAAAACAGCCAATGACTTAAAACTCCTCTATCAAGTCCTCTACATCTAAAAAGCTACATACAACAGTTACCATATACTGTAAATACCACACACAGAACAGCCCAAAATACACAGAGAAGTTCCCTGTGGATTGGGTCCAGCATGAATCAAAAAGCTCTGAAGAAAAAACTTCTGGTCCTGGTGATTGGCCCAGATTGGATCCTGCATTACCCTGGGACACATATAAATAAAATGGACACAGTTCTGTGGTTAATATAATATGTAAATATGTAAATATTCTATTTATCCTAAAAGGAAAATGACCCTGAATTTAAAACTGTTCCCCAAAGCAAAAGCAAGAAAAAAAAATAGAGACAAGCATATATTCCCAACTCTAGCTGAAGCCTATCCTTGAGATTAGCTACCAAATAAAATGTTTGCATATGTCACACATCAAGGAGAGAAGCAACCTAGAACTAAGGAAAAACTTCCTGACAGTGAAAACAATTAACCAGTGGAACAACCTGCCTCCAGAAGCGGTGAATGCTCCAACACTGGAAGTTTTTAAGAAGAGACTGGACAGCCATTTGTCCAAAATGGTATAGGGCAGTGGTGGCGAACCTATGGCACGGGTGCCAGAGGCGGCACTCGGAGCCCTCTCTGTGGGCACACGTGCCGTTGCCCCAGCCTTGCCTCCCCCCGCGACCCCCTCCTCTCCAGCAGCCCCCCTGAAGGAGAATCGTCCCTGAGTGGCCCACACGGAGCAGCGCAGCCAAGGACATGGCAGCCAGGCAGCATACACAAGACTCTGCCCTCACATCCCATCATGCACAGTTGATGCTGCAGGGCGCAGGCAGAGGGCGTGGCCGCCATGGTGCTGCTGGGCGATCTGTGGCGGGCCCTGGAGGCGATGAGTGGCCCTGTGGGCAGGCGGGGCGGGAGATGAAGGGCAGAATGGGGGCAGGGCAGGCTTGGAGCAGGGGTGGGGCCAGTTTTTGGGCACTCGGTCTCTAAAAGGTTCGCCATCACTGGTATAGGGTTTCCTGCCTGAGAAGGGGGTTGGACTAGATGACCTCCAAGGTCCCTTCCAACTTTACTATGATGATGATGATGATGATGATGATGATGATGATGATGTGTGCACATCTACTTGTTAAAGACTGGGCTTTAAAAAAGGGCAGGCCAAGGCAAAATATTAATAGTAATTATAATAGGACACAATTTTAAAACTACAGGTAATCCTCAACATAACTGTTCGAAGTTACAGTGCCACTGAAAAAAGTGACTTATGACCATATTTCACACTTACGACTTTTGCAGCATCCCCATGGTCATGTGATTTACATTCAGATGCTTGACAACTGATTGCATTTATAATGGTTGCAGTGTCCTGGGATCATGTGATCACCTTTTGCAACCTTCTGACAAGCAAAGTCAATGAGAAAACCAGATTCACTTAACTATGTTACTAATTTAACAACTGCAGTGATTCACGTAATAAATGTGGCAAGAAAAGTTGTAAAATGGGGCAAAACTCAATAAGTTTCTCACTTAGCAATATAAATTTTGGGCTCAATTGTGATTGTAAGTTGAGGACTACCTTTAGTTGATTCTCTTTATATCAAGCAGTCTCTCACACATATGCACAAACCACTTGAACCAGACACAGGAAGGAAAAACAGGATGGCAGGGCGAATAGAGAAAAAATAGCTGCACTGGAATGATAAGAAAAAATGGAAACAGAAAACAACAGGGCAGAGATGATTCAGGAGAAGCAATAACTGGATAAGGAAAAAAAGAAAAGCTGTTGAGGCATAAAATTTAACTAGGCCTGCATTCTGAACCCATCCCTCTCAAATTGGCTAAGCTTCAAAATTATTTATGCTTGAGATTCTTCAGCCCTTCCAAACTGTTGTCCGCTTCTTACTTTTCAATAGATTTTTCAGTTGATTTGGAAGAAAAAAATATCCTACTATGAAGACAGTTTATGTGCTGAGAAAAGATTGGAATTATTGTTATGTGAAAGTATAGGATTGTGCAAAAGTGTATGAATCATTAAGAAAATCTTCATAGTTTTGATGTTGGTACTGTACTTGTTTAATATTATACATTTTTCTATTTTTGTGAAGACATAATAAGCATAATAATACCTTTTCACCCTTCCCAGTTAATAGGTCAGTTAAATGTTTAATAAATGTATTTTAATCTAATGGAATCAACAAGGAATTCAACTGTTGAAGTGAAGCATAAATATTTTTCAGTTAGCTGACTCTTCTAAAAAATTCACAAACTCGGGAAAATTTGACATAGATAAACTAAGTTTCATGCTGCTTTCTTTCCAGATTGTACAGTATTTCCTCTGTTTAAATGTGTGGTAGTCCAATAGGAGACTGGAGAAATTTAAAATGTACAGTACATTAAACTTTTAGAGTTCCATTATAATGTAGATAGAAAGATAGAAAAAGCCAAAGTTCTGCATTGGAAAACTGCCCGTTTTTGTGTAGATATCTTGTTAATAATTCAGTGTTACCTTTTATTGCTGGGCCAGAAAGAATGAAAGTCCACAATGGGATCTCTTGAATTGTTTAACTTGTTTTCTTCTTTCTTCATTCCTTTTACCTGAGGCAAATAATACAGTTTTGCTTCAGAGAAAGAAGGAAATTCTGTGCTCTCACAAAATATATAAAGGATGTACAATTCCATGCCTCAGTGCTGACATAGTATTGAGATTGTAAAATCAAATCAAATTATCAGTTTGCAAAGACAGTTTTTAAAATAATTTTTTAAAAAGTAGGATACATAACTTGCCAATCTGTTTGTGAACTAATTTGACATGATAAAAGCCATACTTTCTCAACTGTAATATATTTAGGAAAAATAGCAAAATGTGAGATTCAAAGGAAATAACCATTAGGTTATAAAGTGCTGTAGCTATTTAGGTTTCAGATTTTTATGAATTAAGTGGATCATCAAATCTTTCAACTGCCCATTGTCTGATTTTGTGAAATTAATTCTCAACTATTTTATTTATTTATTTATTTATTTTCTTGGAAGTAATTAAAGATAGTCCTACATTATGTGTAAAAGATGTTTGGAAATCAGATTTAGGCAAGTGGTGGGATGATGAACTGTGGTGATCTTGTAAGGTATTTTCATTTGTTCCATGTAGGAATTATATTTTACTATTTTATACTGGTAATATTTAATCTCTATGAGAAATCACCAATAACGGTGCCTCCCAGTCTTTTTTTTTTTTTAATCCAGGGCCCAGTCTTCAGGAAAACATTTTTTTTCACGGACTGGCAGTGGTGGCAGGGGGAGGGAATAATTTCACATCCTACTTAGATCCCATGCATGCGCAGATGAAGCTTCACTCACTTGCGTGTCCTGGTTCCTAACTAGCCATGTACCGATACCAGTCCGCAGACTAGGAGTTGGGGACCCCTGACTTATAATACAGAAATATGAGGGGCTGGATAGATTATAATTTTTAAAAAAGGACATTATTCCTTCTTTGGTGGGAATGTTATAAAATCTTAAAATGTTGATTTTTTAAAAAAATCACAGTATTAACCAAACAAAAAGTTTAATTTAAGAATTTAGGTTGTTTTTTTTAAAGGAGCTATATCTTCTTTCCTCATTTGTAGCTTTAAAGTAAAGATATTACGTTTTAGAACACTTAGATCTTCAGATGTCTCCTATTTTTACTCAATGGGTGTTTTAATATTTAAATATTTTAATTACCATATTTTGTATTTGTCTGCAGTTGATTTGTGTTTTATATTTGTTGGTTTTAGAGTAAAGTTTTATTGCCACTGCTCTGAACCTCTGTCAGGAATAGTTGGAGTTCATGTTTAAATAAAACTATTGAAAAACAAATATTATTTTACAAAATAAAGAGGCCCAACAGTTCTTTTCAGCTAAATAGTTTTATGTTTTTCAGAGGTTCTGATAAAATTAACAGAAGGATAATTTTTATTTACCAAAAGTAATACTGTTCTAGGGTTCATATCATTTGTTTTAAATCAGTTTATGCATATTCTAATATAGCAATCATCAAACCATGGGTTGAGACCATGGTGAGGAGATTGCAAGCAAATTTGAGAAGCATTCAAGTTTCTAGGTCCCAAAAAAGGTTGAAAGGTGGATGGACAAGGAGTATCGCATCTTCAGAGCTACAATTCATAGGTCAAGGAGGAGGAAATATGTCCAAATTATTCATGAGTGACATGCAGGTTCAGTTCCTGCTCAGCTGCCTGTGAACTTCCAAGAAGTATGGCACAGAATAGATCACCTTCAACTCTAAAGATGCAAGCCACAATTGCTAGTAAAACATCAGAATACCAGATAATTAGACCAGGGCCTCTTGGTGAGAAGTTCATAATCATTGGACTGATGTTGTCTGTGAAAGCCTATCTTGATGTATTTACCTTCTGAGTCCTGGAAAAAGTTGTGCCAGATTCACCCATTTGAATAGTCCTGGTGTCATTTGGCTATTATTTTCCACTTAGTAGCCAAGGAAAGAAGTGACTCATCATATGCAAGTGTAAAAAGACAAAAAATAAATGTTCACTAGATGACACATTGCTCGCTGCAACATTATTCCTTTGAAGACAGGGCCATGAAATATAAAAACACTATATTATCTCTAATAATGACACCATGTTTACACACATACACATACACACACTCCCTATGTTTGGGAATTCTGGGAGTTCAAACTGCCAAGGTTGAGAAACCCTGTTCTAAACCATAAAGGGTGGGCTTATTGAACTAAACCAGATTAGCATAAAAACCTGCAAAAATAATATGGAATAACATTTACAGTCTTTTGGATCTTTTCAATTTTTCAGTAATAGTTAATGGAGGTAAATTTTAAATAATCTTTCTTGTATTTTTTTAAAATGCTTTTGTTATATAAAGATAAGCAGACACAAGATTAAAAGAAAAAAGAAAAATTGATCCAAAACCAAAAAAACCCCAATGTTAAAACAAATATGTACATTGAAAAAACTAAAAAATAACAAATCAAGGTGACCTCATTTTGAGTTAACTTATATTAAATAACTTTTAAAGCATAGGCTGGAACATTTTGTTCAAAAATAAATTAGTTCTTCTGGATTCACTTTAAAGGTTTCTGATTGGACATTATTATAGCCATCATGACTGCGTGTAGAGATAATTGTATAGAATTAGGTAAAAACGGGAAGGACCTTAGGAATTTGGTCAAAAGCAGCTCTTTGTTATTAGTATATCCTAGATTTTGCACTGCAAGTAACTGTTGAGCTATTCAAGTGGAGGTTGTTGCTATTATAGTCATTATAAATCACCACCTTTAAGCAGCTACTCTGCTGTCATTGGAAACGTACCTGAATCTTTTGTAACATCAAATACAGTACAATGGCTTGTAATGACATCTTATTACTTGCTGGTAATAAGCTGTCAGGATAGATGATGATTTAAATATATCTATTTCCTCCTGACAAGTGACAGGCTCTCAAATATTTCTGCTGATTTTCACAAATTTCTTGGTGCATGTTAACCACAAAAAATGTGTTGTAAATTGAATTTCTGCTTTATTTTATGTGCTAAAAGCAGACCACTAGTATTTTTTAAAGTGTTTATCAGACAGAGGCAACAGTTGCTATGTTTATTAGCAGTATGAAAACATAAAACAATGGAAAGAAATTACAGAAGTTGTTTTTTAGCAATCAAAAATGGTTTCATGAAATGGCACCAGATGTCCCTTATGACTTCTTTTGTCTCAAATATATTGCTTATGAATCTTAATATAACACATGAGGAGTAATTTAAACAATACTTCACTGTAAAATAAAGGATTTACTTAACATATATGTAAAGCTGTTGTCTCTTGTGAAGAAATACGGTTAGGATTAAATTAATTCTAACTGGAAAGAGAAAGTGAGGATCTGTGCAAATTGCAGTTTTTGTTTCACTGTGTGTTTTGAGCATGCATTTTAAAATACTTTATTATCTTTAAGCAATTCAAAAGTTGGCAGGGTTAATGCCAGACATTTTGTGGAAATTTTGTAAGAAGAAAGGCTCACTCTCTTCGATAGATATTATTCCTACTTAAGTATGCTTAGACTTGCAACTTGAATGTAAGGTCCTTTGAACTTAATGTGGCATTATTGCCAGCAGATATACAAAGAGCACTGATCCCAAATTGCCATTTTGCTCCTACATATAAGGCCATATCAACAATGGCAGTTGGGACTGGAATTTCCATCTCTAAGTGATGCAGTCATAAAATGTAACTGCTGCACCATTTAGCAATAGCAATCCCTGCCGTCCAGGTTGTCATTGTTAAAAAATCCCATGGTCTTTAGGCAAGGTAACTTTCTACTGACTATCCATAACCAAGTCAGTGGGGAAGCAGTCGGGAAGTTGCAAATCCGGGTTGCAAGCAGGTTGGCAAATAGGTAAGTGGCTGTTGCCATGTTGGGATGAGGGCAAGAGAGGTGTGGCAAGGCAAGAGAGGCGTGGCAAGGTGAGGGAGTGTGTGTGGGTCACAAAGAGTATGCGAAGGTGCGAGGAAGGTACAGGAAGGGTGGGGGGAAGGCGTGGCAAGGCTGCTGGCAGTGAAGGTCGCAAGAGCAAACATGATAGCAAGGCATTGCAACTGATCATAAAAGCGAGTCAGTTGTCAAGTGCTCAGATTGTGATCATGTGACCATGGAGGTGCCGGATGGCCCAAACTCTGAGGACCGATCATAACCACCATTCATTCAGTGCCATCATAACTTTGATCGAATATTTGTATTTTTAATTAATGCCTCATTTAGTGACAGTTCATAATTATGATAGTGATGAAAAAGTAACTTTATGACCAATCCTCACCTGTACTATCTGTCCCAAAAAATCAAACACCAAATGTGGGCTTTTTTTAAAGAAAATTACCTTTTTGGTTATGTAAATGCAGATAATTCTAAGACAAATTCTTGCTAAAGGGAATCCCTTCTGCTTTCCACTACCCATTGGCAGCAATGATTTCTAATAAAATACTGAAAATAATTTACCATCATATCCTCTTTTAATTATTTTTCTGTATATTTAACATATTCAGATACATTAACTGTTTGTTATAGAATTTGTTTTCTGGATCCTTTACCATGTAGTGGGCTTGCTCTGATCATGCTCCAATTTGTCACTTTTCGTACAGCACTTGGAACTGGGCAAATTGGGATCGATCAGGATGGAGTACAGTAGGACATTTACTTTACATGTTCTGGATTCTGTTTTTAGTAATACTTCTTGAGATATCATTTGCCTTTTTAGTACCCATATGACATAGTGGCTCATGTTTAATTTGAAGTCAACCCAGGCATCCAGATACTTTCACATATACTATCAATTCAGGTCTTTTCCATTATGTACTTGTATCTTACATGTTACAGACTCAGGTGCAAAACTTTTTATTTTTCCTGATATGTTTCATCCTACTCGTTTCAGCTCACTATTGAAATCTCTTTAGCTCTTCTTTGATCTTTGCTCTTTCACCAGAAAAATTAGCTGTTCCTCCCAGCTTTGAATCATCTACAAAAGTGTCTCATCAATTCACTCTACTAAGACATTAGTTAAAAAAAAACTGTTGACCAGCACAGGACCAGAACAGAACTTAATGGCAGTTTACTTCCTTACAGAAGTAAAGTTATTAATAAGCAGTCTTTAATGACATCTTGTGAACTGTAAATCCAGGTAATAATAAAATAATCTAATCTACTTACTATTTTATCAAAGAGAATATCATGAAAGCTTTGTTGAGTACTTTGATATACTAGTTTCTCCTAGGTCCCTACCCCCTAATTCCCTGCTGTCCTCAAGTAGTAATAAAGAAGGTAAGATTAGAGTAGCAGGATTTGTGTGCAACAAGCTCAGACTGATTCCAGTTAATTGAAGAACACTATTGCAGTGTACACAAATACACTACTTGATTATTTATAAAATAGATGTCAAGCTGATAGGTGTGGTTTCCTGGTTCATGCTCCTTTTTGAAGGTCAAGGTGACATTTGTTCTTTTCTAATCTTCTGGAACTTCATTAGTTTTCCAGACATTCTCAAAGACTTATGCAATTGTCTTCACTAGTACATTTAGTACACAGTGATGTAATCTATCTGGCCATATATTACCGTGTTTTCCCGAAAATAAGACTGGATCTTATATTAATTTTTGTTCCAAAAGACGCATTAGGGCTTATTTTCCAGTTAGGGTTTGTATTCGGGGAAATACGGTACTAAATGCATCTGTCTGGCTGATGATCTTAACTGGGGCTTATTTTGGGGGTGGGGCTTATATTACGAGCGTCCTGAAAAATCATGCAAGGGCTTATTTTCCGGTTGGGTCTTATTTTTGGAGAAACATAGTAGCAGATAATAATTTATATGACTCAGAACAAATAGATTGTATGTAATATGGCAATTTGTGTTTGTAAAGTTTGTATATATGGGCATTTACAGTATTTTAAAATCATTTACAGGTAGTCCTCAAGTTAAAACACTTCATTAGTGACTGTTCGAAGTTAGAACAACACTGAAAAAGGTGACTTATTACTGTTTTTCACATTTACGACCATTACAGCATCCCCATGATCATGTGATCAAAATTCAGATATTGGCAACTGACCCATACTTATGATGGTTGCAATTTCCTGGATTCATATTTGCGACTTTCTGACAAGCAAAATCAATGGAGAAGCCAGATTCGCTTAACAAGCGTGTTACCAACAACAACTGCAGTGATTCACTTAACAAATG
Source organism: Protobothrops mucrosquamatus (assembly GCF_001527695.2). Lineage (NCBI taxonomy): Eukaryota > Metazoa > Chordata > Lepidosauria > Squamata > Viperidae > Protobothrops > Protobothrops mucrosquamatus. The sequence goes on from NW_015388899.1 coordinate 63,650, forward strand.
TGGCAAGAAAGGTTATAAAATGGGACAAAATTAACTTAACAACTGTCTCACTTAGCAACAGATTTTTATGGACATTTGCTGATACCTGGATTGAAAAAATGATATTATGGATTTGCTTATAGACAAGGGATGGGATGTAAGATGAAAAGATACTTGTTTAACCTTATAGGGAATAAAGAATTATTAAATTGTTGGTACTTGATGGGATGGTAGGGAGTCACTTCTTTATATATTTCTCTTTCTTTTTGATATGCTTTGTTTTCTCTTATTTCTTTCTTTTTTTCTGAAACTTTTATTCTTTTTTTCAATTCTATTTTTTTCAGTTTAGTTATATTATTTTATACTATTGTAATTAAAATTTTGAATAAAAAATATTAAAAACATTGCAAAATTTATCTTGGCATCCATAGATTCAGCCCATGAAGTCAAGATTACAATGAATTTCAGTGATTTTGTTAACAATATGGTGCTTAGTGGAAATGCACTAAGTAGATAGGAAAAATGATGAAGGTAATGTGTCGCTACTATTCCCATCTATATTAGGAAATGGTCTGGCAATGACAAAGGATTCGATATAAAGTCTTCCATATTAGATTGCTCTTCAATTTCTTTCAAGTAAAGGAAAGGATAAGTGTGTGTCCATCTGAGAGTGTGTCTGGATATTTGGACAAGCCCACAGTTGTCATAGAAACACATAAGATCTTGAAATCTGGTCCTAAGACCTAGAAATAGAAGCCTCTAAGCACAAGTATATGAAGTAATCACAAACCAGACCAGAGAATTGGTCTAGGACAGGGGTGTCAAACTCGATTTCATTGAGGGCCAGATCAGTATTGTGGTTGCCCTTGGGGGGCTGGGTGGGTGGTGCTCGGTGGGCACAGCCAACTGATGGGCGCAGCTTGGGTGGGCATGCTGGGTAGTCATGAGTGGGCATGGTCAGCTCAATGTTGCTCGTGCCTGTGGGGACACAGGTGGGGCTGGAGGGTCCAGGGGCCTAGCGTGGAAGGGGGGCAGGTCCAGGGTGGGCACCTGGGTCTGATCCACCAAAGGATCCTTGCTGACCCTCTCAGGCCACTGGGGGGCTCCTGGACGGCAGCCTGAGTTACTTGGGGTCTGGGTGGTAGGCACCCAGTCTGACCCTTGAGGTCCCAGGGCACTTACTAGAGGACGAGGTTGGATGGTGGGGGCCAAGTGTGCAGGGGCCACAACATGGTGCCACCCCCGCCCTGCCATCTGCCTTCCCTCACCCAGATGACCCCACTCTGGGGCTCCGCAGCCCGTTGCAAGCATCGGACCGGCCCTCCAAGCAGCAGGCACAGTGGTGGCACCAGCAGCAGGCGAAGGCAAGAGGCGTAGCCATGTAAAAACAGAAGGTGGGACGGAGCAGATGCATCCGGCGGGCTGGATCACATGCCTCCTATCCCCCTGCACCTCTGCCTCCATCTGTTGCCGGTGCCACCGCCGCACCTGCTGCTTGGAGGTCTGGCCTGGTAATCACAGTGGGCTACAGAGCCTCACAGCAGTGCTGCCGGACACTGAGGAGTGCCGGGCTGGGGAGGGCCAGGGCGGCAGGGGTTGGTCTGTTGCTGTCTTCAGGGCAGCCCCGCAGGCCAAATCTGGGCCCATCACAGGCCGGATCCTACTCACGGCCTTGTGTTTGACATGTCTAGTAGCGTCAGGAGAGATTCATCCAGGAATCAAGTAGGATACCCAACTTAATTCTTGTTGCTCAACTTAACGCAAAAGCATTCATAGTCTGCAGGTCCTGATGCAGAGATCCTAATCACAGGCACACTATTTCTCACCACACATTGTCTCATATAGTCATAACTATTTTCCTGTGTTTTCATGAAGTTGAAACCATTGAAAAACCTGATGCCTTGAATCATCATAAATGCTGCATTCCTCATCTAGCCTTATTTCATTAATCTATGCCAGGTCCACTTGTGGAAGAATGTGATCTTAATTGCAACATCAGAACAACAAAAAATATCTCATTCTCCTGTTGGAAGATAATCATCATTAATAATTTTTCTGCTTGTTCAAGAGAATAGACTGTTCTTATTTCTTCCCATATCTTGGAGCATTGGTACTGCCAACAAATCAAATGTTATTTCTTAAGATAGAGAGCCAACATTTGAACTGCGGTCTTTAGGGTTGATTAATCAAGTAAATAAGGCTTGCTATACGAAAGGAATTTAATGTTAATGAAAACAATACAATTCCTCTCATCTGTTCTTTCAATTAAGTGGGAACCCAATTAATCTCAATTAAAGATACTAATAAAGACCTAGTTGAAACTCATATAATGTTGTAGTTGAAATAAAGTTAAAAATGCAAAGAAGAATGCAAAATAAAATTGGAAAATCCCCATTTCTATTTTTAATTAGATAACAATGATTATTATTTAGTTAGTTAGTTAGTTAGTTAGCTAGCTAGCTAGCTAGCTAGCTAGTAAGTATCCTACCTTTTTTACGCTGCTGGATGCATACATTTTAAGAAATGTTCCTTTTACAAAGTACATAATACCAAACTAGATTCTCTTTCAAGTTTTTTTCTGACAAATGGATTCTAATGTTAATTCATTATCCTTTTTATATAATATGTTTTCATACTATCAGTAGAAGATTTTACTTTCCAGCATCTGTTTTGTGAAAAATATTTATTCCCTTTCAGACTTTATGAATTTTTGCATATTATTAACACTGAATATTGTCAAAAATTCATGCAAGTCACACTGATGATGAGCCTAAGTGAAGAAATAAATGTGGTGTTTTGTTTCAGTTATTTCATAACAAAGTCATCATGATCATGAAATATATTATGGATTAAACATTACAGGTAGTCCTCAACTTACAACAGTTCATTTAGTGACCAAAGTTACAACAGCAGTGAAAAACGTGACCTACGACCATTTTTCACACTTAACGACCATTGCAACATTCCCATGGTCACATCAAAATTCAGATATTTGAAACTGATTCATATTTATGATGGTTATGATGTCCCAGGGGTCATATGACTCCCTTTTGCAACCTTCTGACAAGCAAAGTCAATGAAGCTGGGTTCACTTAACAACCATGTTACTAACTGAATAACTGCAGTGATTCATTTAACAATTGTGGCAATAAAGATCATAACATGGGGCAAAACTCACTTAGCAAATGTTTCATTTAGCAACAGAAATATTGGGCTCAATCATGGTCATAGGTCGAGGACTACCTGTATTATGGGTAGACAAATATGTATTCATCATTTAATTTTCAGCTACACTTTAGTGCAGCCTTCCAAACCAGGGTGACTTCCAGTTATGTGGACTTCTGTTCCCAGAAAATTTAAGCTGGCTGAGAATTCTGGAAATTGAAATCTCTCATCAGGAACTTCTTAATAAATAATAGACTATTGCCAGGAGTGAGTAATTAATCAGAATTACCATAATGATTTCAGTGATAAAAGTAATATTTGTTTTTTAAGATTTATATCATAATATAATATTTATATTATAAACATTATATAATATGTTTACATTTATAATTGTTTTCAAACACATGCAACGTATAGGATAAGGATTTTATTCCTCACTGCTATGGGGGCAAGAAGTATTCCAGAAAGGAATCATGATCTCTGATGCTGTACTGAAATCTGTTCTTCCGTTTCCTGAAAATCTGAAAAATAAATTTCTGGTTTTTTATCTTATTCTGAGGTGAGTCAAGGAAAGTGCTGGCATTTTTTTCTCTGTTGTGTATCCCTCACTTTGCACACTGATATCTGTAATGTATAAATTGTTCTTCCCTAGAACCTCAGATGAATGATTATCCCATCCTGCCCCATATTCTCTTTCTTCTCCCACCCCCATTGTAAGCATCTTAGAAGTTGAATGGTGCACTATTGCTAACCCAACTTCACTCTTTAAAATGAAATGATATTATGGGCAAATATGAGGAAAGTAAACAATCTCAGAAGAATGCATATTATATATAGCAGGTACTAGGGCTGGAATAATCCCTCTATGAACTTAGGATACAATTTCACAATGCATTAGAGATCATAATATGTTTTTTTTTATTTAGTAATTTAAATGTTATTTATTTTTGTTACGATACCATTGATGTATTCTGATAGTTTTATTGTGTTAACTCTTCTCTTTCAAACAAGCTTATATCTACTATATATACAAGCCAGCAGTCAATTGGAAGCTGTGCTACAGGACCTGGAAAAGATTAAAGTCAACTCTGAGGTAACTTAAAATAGAAATGAATACAAATATCTGCATAACCAAAAGTCCAATATATTGGTACTGTTTTAACTTATATCCTGTCAGGTTATGGAGATTGGCAGTCATCCAGATCATGGTTGTCCGAAAAATGCTTTTTCATTCCATGCTCCACCATTCAGTCAGAACTGAAGAAACTTCTTGAATGAGAAGCAAAACTTCTTCAAGCAAAAACAAAGAAAGTCCAGTTGCCTTTTGAAAAAGCACCTTTGGATTATTTCCTGACAACATTTGAGTGTATCTGGCATGATTTAAGAAGAAACTGGACAGCCATTTGTCCAAAATGATATAGGGTTTCCTGCCTGAGCAGGGGGTTGGACTAGATGACCTCCAAGGTCCCTTCCAACTTTATCATTCTTATTATTATTATTACGACCGATTTTAGTTTTTTCACCTTTCTATTTTATATTCTCTGAGGACATTTTAAACTTGTCCTACATATATTGTTTGGAAAAATTAGGTTTTACTGTTAATTTTAAGAGTTTCCAAATCATCCTTTTTAAATGCTTAATGTTCTTAAGATGCAGAGCAATTTTAAAATGATTTTTAATTTCATATTTTGGGGAAAAACATATTCTTAAACTGCTGATTACATCACAATTTTCCTTTTTTAGATTGATGCCTATTTATATACTGCAGATTTAAATTATCCCGTGAGTATATTTTTCAGAAATCTGAATAATTCTTAAAATATGTTGCAGTTTAAAATCTGTAATTCACCAACCTTTTACTATAGCTAAACGGAGTTCTAGATATAATAGTGTTTATTTTATTTTATTTCACTGTTTATGGACTACAGCAGCTTTATAGGAGATATTCTTTGAAAACGTTCTGAAACTTGGTCTACAATGTGAGAATCAGATTGTTAACTGGAATTTTCTTTCAAGAGCTTGCTGCTTACTTGTTGAAACCACTCTCTCTTGATTTGTTTATGGTCCTAGTTTTTCTGTGTACATCTGCCAGCCTGTTTACATTATTTTCATAAGCAGTTCAGAGAAATGTCTGATTGGAAGTAAAAAATAAAATTTCAGCAACTGCATCCAAGCTTTAGAACTCCCACATAGGGGAACTTACAAGCTACCCAAATACTATGGTAGCATATTTATCAGATTGTAATTAATTAAAATTAATTAGATGGCAGAAAATCATGACATTTTATATTTTATTTAAATCATATATAATTGTAGAATAAAATGTTCACACTGAATTGATTTTAATAAATGTTTATAGTTAAAGTCCGTTCCATGTAATTGTACATTGTAACTTACAGAGGATTTCAAAGATACCAAGTGAAAAACAGAACTTTGATCTCTGCACCATTATAATCAATACATATACATATACGCACACAACACACACATTTCTACTAAGCATAATTTCTCCACTTCTATATGCAAGAAGAGAGACTAATAAAAAATGAATGCAAAATGTAATGTCTGAATGAGGCCAGAAACATTTATTCATACAAACCTATTGATTTTTCTTTTTCTCTTGTTTTTCCTAGAGTCATTGTAATCTATCAGTGATAAAATGCTTTCAGCTTGAGATGGAAGTAGTTTTGTATGAATCTAAATTTGAGGATCGAAATTTTTGTAATAGTGTGTATCGTATAGTCAGAATTGTTAAATATTTTCTATCCTTTGAAACGGTAAGTCCAACCTGGGCTAAACTACACATTGCACTGAATTAGTGTACCAGGAATTTGTAAAACCTCCTATTCGTTTACAAAATTATTCAAATCATTTGTCAGATATGTCAGTAAAAGGTACCCTCCCCCCACAAACACACATATATGGGCTGCTTATAGGGCTCTTGTAATAAAATATACATAGCAGGTTGAATTGACCTTGAGTGGCAAAAGGGTGGAATCAGATGGAAACATTGCCTAATAAAACATTTTTTTACAAAATTCACTGACCATATCACAGAGATGCCGGCCCAGTAGGAAGAAGAAATAATGTCACCCAGATGGGCTAACCAAACCATTCCAATGTCATGCTGTAATGTACACCTTTCCCTTTGTCTTGTCTCTGTAATGTAGTAGGTCAACGTGTATATGCTCTGGCTCTGCTTTTTTGCAGGTTGCTCAGCAAGCAGCTAATGCTTTGCTGGGAGCTCCATGTACACACATTTTCGTTGTTTACATAAGTAATAATATTATGTTGTAGACAAACCTACCATAACTTAGATTCTTCAGAAGGCATGTATGATTGCCACACATCAAGAAATAAAGTTATGATCTTTCTGCCATTTCCAAGGAAGCTGAGAATGCCCTCTATAAGATTGGCCCTTTTCTTGCTAACAATAAAGTCCACAGAGAGCCTTTACTTTAATTCATAAGAGCAGGCTGTTATTCCACCAAATGATGATTTTCCTTTGGTGTACTTAATATTATTACCTCTTTCTCAGGTTGGGATGGATGAAGAAAAATAGAGTTAGGAAAGTTTTACTATAACAACCTAGTGCAGTGATGGTGAACCTTTTAGAGACCGAGTGCCCAAAAACTGGCCCTGCCCCCGCTCCACCCCCCCTGCCTGCCCCTGCTCTGCCTCCCCATCCCCCGCCCCGCCTGCCGCAGATCACCCAGGCAGCCCAGCAGCGCTATGGCGGTCATGCCCTCTGCCTGTGCCCTGCAGCATCAACTGCATGATGGGGTGTGAGGGCAGAGTCTTGTCTACGCTGCCTGGCTGCCATGTCCTTGGCTGCGCTACTCCGTGTGGGCCACGCTCGAAGGCGACTCTCCTTCAGCGGGGCTGCTGTAGAGGAGGGGGTTGCGGGGGGAGGCAAAGCTATGGCAACGGCACATGTGCCCACAGAGAGGGCTCTGAGTACCGCCTTTGGCACCCGTGCCATAGGTTCGCCACCACTGACCTAGTGTAACAAACCAGAGAAAATTGTCTTGGTTCAAAAACTGAAAAATATAACTTCTTCAAGAATTTGCATATCCTAGTCTGATACACATATTCCAAACTTTGGGTACATTACATGGAATGAGTCCAGTTTGGATGAACATATTCTGCTTCAAACAAAGTACATTAAATACTACAGTATTATCTATATTTAATAGCCTAAGCCAGAGGGTTCTAGTCAGTTAATTCTGAGGTTTCTGCAAAGATGGAAGGTGTGACATTTTTCTTCTCATTCTTGATCCCCAGCTTCAGCTCTTGTTTTTAAAAAGCAAACCATTTTTCTCTTCAGCATCAGGAGGAGGTTTGAGATAATCCTCCTGCCTTTTGCTTTAAGCTGAAGATCATACTTGATAAAAGATGTTGATTAAAACTGTCTGCCTTCTGTCTGGAAGCTGATAGTTAGAGCACTGTGAAAGAGTGGCTTCACAACACACCGATACATGTCAAATTCTCTGCTTCCTCTCCTCTCTGTGATACACATGCAACACAGCAGATTGTCCATGGAGAAAGACAACAAATGTTTTTTCAAAGAATAGTATGGGGGCAGCACAGTTTTCCCTTTGTAAAGTTGAGATATTTGATAGATTGAACAGCACTGAAGTCAATTGTGAGTTAAATATCCTGTCTACACAATCCTCTCCTAACATTCCTGTATTACTAAACATACTAACTAAAGGGTCTTCAGACCATATTTAGTTCATGGACAATGTTCAACTTTGTCTTAAGAGGATCTCAGGAATGAATTAAATTGATAATAGGAGTAAATTGCAGAAGAATGTTTAAAGGGATTTAAGAACCTGGGCAACATAAACATTTAGCTTTAAATTCTTTGTAGCTTGCAAGTTGCTACAGGATGAAAATAGCAACTAAAAAAATAAATATATAAACTAGTAGCTGTAAAATGGACTGTTTGTTTATTGCAGTAGTATGAAATAGAAAAATGTAGTCACTGAACTTTGCTAACATGGAATTTCATTCTTCTGGTGTTCCTTTGGAGCCATCTACTCACATAGTTTTGGATCTCATACTGCAGATTTAAGAAAGTAATTTTTTTCACTCTAACTGCAATAGAAATCTTAGGAACTTTTGTCATATATATGTGTGTGTGTGTGTCTTTCTTTCAGCATTTTGTTTATTGTACTTTTCCTGATCTTTTATTTTTGAAGAATACAGATACATACACCTGCCAACGATGTGAAACATATAAAGAAAAAAAATATTCAGAATTTATAGAAAACTTCAAGTTTGTCATACAGCGGATCAACAGAGAAGAGAAGAAAAAATGAAAATTGTGTACTGAGATACTTCATTGAAGCTGGAAGAAATAATGTATTTTCTTCTTGGAAAGATAATTTCTCAGTGGTCAACCTAATCCCATCTCTCTCTTTTTTTCCTCTTCCCTTCTGGGAGTTTGAAGTAGAGGTAGTCCTCATTTAGTGACCATTTGCAGTTACAATTATGATGAAAAAGTAACTTTTCAACCAATCCTTGCATTTGTACAGCAAAGGAAATTTAAGTAAAATCATAGGCACAGTTGAGTTTCCACTTAGCAACTACTTTCCTTAATGACAGTTGTGGGTCCCAATTGGGATAGTTAAACAAATACTACCTGTAACTAAAGTAGCTGAACCACACCTATGCACCAATTATAAAAGGAGTTTGCCTTCTGCTTCAAGAGAGGAGATCACATTTATATACTGAAAAAGAAAAAGAGAATCCAAAGAGGAGGAAATTGGGGAACATCCGGACTGAATTGGCTTTGGACAGTGACTGAAAATGTGAAAAAGATGGGTGCAGATTCAGAAACACACAACTGAAAGATGAATGTATCTGCTTCTTCATGAAATCCAGAAGTGCTGAATAGCATAGCAGCCAAAGAGAGAGCTGAGTAAACCTGGTAATTTACAAAGTTGTAGGCAATTCAAACTTCTTGTACAAGAAAGGGACGAAAAGTGGAAAAGGAGTTTACAGAAATTATGAGAAGATAAACATAGTGGTAAGATGTAGAAATAAGTAGGTATCATCATTTAATTTTAAATCCTTTCCTTGGTTTTTTTTTTAGTAACCCTTCAGTACAAATCTGTCACATGGGTAAGAGGATCTGGATAGAAATGTAGAGGTGGAATTGCTTTGTCATCACATATCATTTGATGTTACACTTTAGGATATTACTGATATTGCATGCACATATGTCAGTGTTAAGAGGTACAAATGCCAAATCTAAGAGGAATTTTTCTTAATTATTTTTCTCAAAGATCTCTATATATAAAAGCTTAAAACAATCTTATCATCCTTAATTCTGGATAGAATTACTGCATAATTTGGGGGTGCTTCTAGACTTGCAACGTCTGTTTGAAGAGCAGGTGGCAGTTATGATAGGGTCTTTGTGCAGTTGCCCCCTTTCCTGGATCATAAGGCCCTGCATGTAATCACTCATGCCTTGGTCATCTCCCAGTTGGATTACTGCAATATTCTCTATGTGGGGCTACCCTTGAAAAGTATTCAGATGCTACAACTGGTATAGAATGCAGTGGTGCAGAGAGTTTTGGAGGTACCTCAGATGGTACATGTGACGCTGCTATGTGAGCTGCACTGGCTGCCAGTTTGCTTCCATGTCCAATTCAAGTTGTGGTTATCACCTTTAAAGCCCTTTATGGCATGGGCCCAGGGCATATGAAGACCATCTCACCCCAATGAGACTAGCCCACTCCACTCACTCCAGTGGGAAAGGGCTATTTTGGATTCTATTAGCCAAAGAATTTAAACTGCTGGGGTCCAGGAGAAGAGCTCTGTAAAAACAAGATTCTGGAGATGTAAAACAATGACAAACTTGAAATTCTGGAGAGTAAGAGAGCAATTGTTGACAGAGAATTAGAATTAGAAAGAGAACTAGATAATATGGCTCTATTGGCTTTGCCATTGAGAGAGGGAAAATGACATTTACAGTATTCCCAGGGAATTCTGATGAATTTTTTTTTAAAAAAAGTTGCTAAAGTTTTAGAAAATGTTTTGGATTGGGATGAGGAGGTATAAATTGGTAGAAATTGATAAGGTTTATAGAATAAATACAAGATTTGTGAGAATAAGAAATGTTCTGAGGGATGTTTTGGGGCCCTTTGTCAAAAAGAAGACAAGGAATCAAAGTTTGCAGCAGCATTTTAATACAAGATCGAAGATAATACAGCTATAATTGTTCTCAAAGACATTCCTGTAAGAATCTTCGGTAAAAGAAATGAGTATTCTTTTTTAGCCTGAGAGATTAAAGCAAAAAAAAAAAAAGATTTCATTTCAATGGGACAAATTGATAGTGTGATTTTTACTTTCAACCAATGTATTTAAAATGTGGTCATTTATAGTCTTTATCTGGGTCTTTATCACATAGTAATAGACTGATTTTGCATGAATAAAATGTAATTCGCTGTTTAAAAATTAGTTATATCAATTTATTGAAGCTTATTTGGATTTTCTTTGGGTGGTTTTTCTATTTTTTCTTTCTTCTACATGTTTTCTAGAAATGTTTTTCTTATAATAGTAGTTTGTGTAATTTAGCAATAAAAAATGAAAATTACCAATAAAACAGCCTAAGGTGTGGGTGTCTTCCTGTTGCTTTGGATTATGGAAAACCTAATATAAAAATTGCCCTTTCTGTATTTGGGATACAGAAGAATTATATGAAAACCTACATATGTGATATTGTATTTATCAAACAACATTGATAAAAAGAAATAAGTCAACCTATCCCTGGATCAAACCCCAAAGTATGATTTTCATCATACTTCCAAAAAAATTTGGGAAAATATTAATTCTTCAGTGGGTATATGAAGGCAAGAAAATGAAATTAAAAATCCTGTAACAAAAATAATATACTGTAATATACAAATGCTACTATTTGTCTTTAGCATATCTTCAATATCTTACTTTGCTTTATTTCAAAATGTTAACTTTACCATTTAATACAAATACATTTATAGAGCTGCACAAAAGTGTTCAACTAACTTTATTCGATCCAAAACAGTATTTCAAAATTTCATCTTCAATTTTTCACTTATGAATTATTTTTACAGACTGGAAAGAAAGTTGTAGCCGCAGTTAAGAGGAAGAAAATAACTCCCATTAGTCTCCAAAATACAACTCTTCTCTTCTGGGACTGCTCACAGGAATGAACTTGAGGACTTGGGCACACAGATGTTGCCTGAGCAAGAAACCAAAGAGGGGACCTTTAGTGGCTGAGTCAGGCATGGATGAAATTAAGCATGGAGGGAGAGAGTCTGATGAAGGAAAAAACATGTTTGGTGGTGAGAAGCCACTGGGGAATGTACTGTAGCTTAAGAGGAGAGAATGAAATGATGAAGAGTTTACTATGTTAGGATTGGGAGGGTATTGGGAAAGAAGGAGTCAAGTTTGCTGGATGAAGAAATTCGCTTCTTGAACTTGCTTGGACTTCTGCCTCGATTGCTTCTGTTTTCTATCATGTTTGATACTTACCTGGAAACTTGACGTCCAATATTTGTGAGACCTATTAGTCTCCTGTCTCCATTATTAATATATGTGTATTCTCACCACCATTGGAGCATCCACCACTGCTGCTTATTTTTATCGTAAGAGTATGTATGTAGAGGAGGGAAGAGTTATTTGGTGAGTATTGTACAAAATTGTACTCTGGGGTGGACTAGAGTGAAGATTTGGCCATGGAATTGGAAGTTTATAAATACGTACATTCAGGGAGAGAGTTGGCTGAATGGGAAAACTTGGGGACGAGGAGAAATTGGAGTGACGGGAGATGTAGCCTATTCTAGGACTCAGAACGTTAGGCAGTTCCTTCCTCAATCAGTTGACCATAAAGCTAAAGTAGGTAGCCTAGTAATTTTTAATGATCTCTCTCCTTTTGCTAGATCAGTTACTTATAACATACACTTCCTAGATTCACCTTCTCCCAATTTATTAATTTTAATACAATATATTATTTCAATTAATTGGACACAAACATTTGTGGAAATTTGTAAGGAAAATTGACTTGCAGGTTGTTCAGGTGGTCTTAAATTCCTTGAAATAACTATTCCCAGGAAAATATTTATTAGCACAATTAAACATTTTTATTATATTACATGGATAAATATTGATAAATAGATGGCTGAAAATTCCTCTGAAGTTATTGGTAAGAATAAGCATGATCAAAATAATGACAATGTAGTGATTTATATTTTAAGAGCTACTACAGTATATACTAATGCATTCAACCTGTTTTAAACTGATGAACTGTAGACATTTCTTTTGAATGGACAAACTTTCAAGTTTTCATTGCACAAATGTAGGTTTTCTTTTGACAATGGAGAGTTTCTATTTTGACACAAGTTTTAAGTAAAATGAGAATAACTTTGATTATAAATTATTGTGGCTACAACTAAAAAGCAGTTATCCGATTCCGTTGAAAACTTGACAAGTCCTTCATTCTAATTTTACCTGTGTTTAGTATTTATTTATTTTCCCTTGCTCTAAAGACAGCAAAATACATTTGCAAAACTTTGAGATTATGATTTTAAATTAGAACATGATTACAAAAAGCTGAAAATTTGGGATAATTCGAATTTCAAGAGGGTCACTTTCTTGTCACTTTCTCATTGAAGTTTCTTTTAAAGTTTTGAGAAATGACCAAAACAAAAACAAAAAAATCCTCCCAGATCAGTGAAAATTCCCAGTGTCAATATATACAATATATAAAGGAGTATACACTGTGTGTGTATGTGTGTTATGTTTTGTTGTTTTAAAAAATAAAAAAAAACATTTTTTGATCTCTCTTTGGAACTGTTGTGTTGGCAGTATCTGAAATTCCTAAATTATTGAGTGTATAGAATTAGATCTTAATGGAATTTAAAGTTACAGCTGAGCTATATAAACATTTGAAAATGAAAAAGCATTAGTTAAACATTGATAATTTACACAAAGTTTTGGAACATCCTATTTTATTAAATCTGTGGTATGGTTATCTAAAGAATGTGACATGTATCTTGCATTAAAATATATATTTATTGGAAATGCCAACGGATATTTTTAAAAAGTTAGCTGTTAGATTTTTTTAAATTGAATAAATTGTAATAGAGATTATTTGGATTTCCTCTTTGGTTACTCAATGTTACTTAATATTTCTTTTTTATTAATATTCTCTCTGATTAATAAAAAGAATATTAATGTTCTCAAAAACAAAAGTATTAGAAATATAAATTTAATAAATTGGGTATTGAAAATTTAAAATCTGTTATTTGTGACAAAAGTTGAATATATGGGCTTTGTAGCAAAAAAGATAATTTATGGTTGGAAAGAAACTACGATCCGAGACATAAAAAGGTAAAAAAAAAGTCTGTATAGAGGAGCAACAATTTCAAAACAAAACAAAACCAAAAAACCTCCCTACCATCTGAGATTAACTTGAACGTAATTATGTCCCCAGACATCCTTAGGTGGCCAATTATATCAAAAGTAGATCATCCATCACTTCATAGTCTTTATAATGGGCTGGTGCCTAATCCACTGAAACAGCTCTACTCAATCAGTATCACCCATGAGCATTTGGAGTTACCCATCCATCATCTGTCCAACCACCTTGACAGAGAAAGGCAAATTAGAAAACTTTTATGTCTTTTAAATTGGGGAGGGGGGTGTCCTTTTTTTTACAAGTTGAAAAAACAAAACAGTATTACCATAGAGACAATAATAAAACATAAGACTTCCATCAATAGATCAATCCCAGCAATTACAGCCAAAAGGGAGCTGATCTCATGGGCAGACAATAATTCCAAGCATCTTGTCCATATTCTTAAGCAAGGAGCAAATAAGTGATTCAATAACATTGGGCAAACAAGTGTACTGGCCATCTATTATCATAATTAATGGTATTATCAATATGCTAACTGTTATGAGAGATTTTGTCTATAAAAAAGTTTGAAAAGCTATTGCAGTTTGCTGGATCAGCTGTGTTTCATGGGGATAGTTCCTTTGGGCATTATAGTAGGAAAAAAACCCCATCTTTTTCTCTACTTTCAAAGCCACTACATACATACAGTATATTTTAATGGATTCTAGGCATTGCCCATAATAAGCTGAGTGATTTAAATTCCACAGTCTAACCTAGTTAATAAATACGTTTCAAAAATGTAATTAGTACATATCAAAAGCTTTTTCTACATCTAAAGAAGTGGCCACAGCTGAATACATTCTCTCAGATATAATGTATATCTACTAATAGTGAATCTGTATGGATGAGGATGAATTAGAAAAGGAAATACATTCAGTAATATCTGTGATAATGTTGCAATCAAAATTTTAGCATTTACATTTAACAAGGATATAAAACTAGTACAATATGTAAAACCCAGTTTCAATCAATATTACTATAATGTAGACTCATGATAAAAATATGCATTTCATATAAATCTCATTATACAGTAGCCAACAATTTAAGATCAAACATTAC
>NW_015388900.1:0-6223 GCF_001527695.2 Protobothrops mucrosquamatus
CTGAGCCAGCCATGCTGAGGGGAATGGGAGGCTCAGGAATTCTGGGAGTTGAAGTCCACGAGTCATAAAAGAGCCAAGGTTGCCTACCCCTGGCCTAGCCTGTGACTGAGCAGCAGATCAAAGAGGATCTCTGCAGGTGGGGTAATGCCTAATCCAGGGATAGGCAACCTTGGCTGGAGAACTGGAGGGAAAGCCTGCATTTCAAGCTAATTGGGGAATGTGATTTATGACAGTTAATTGGAGGAGGGAATTGTGCTTTGATACTATGTGCTCAGAGGAGGGGAATCCAGTTTTTGGCTTCGACTGTGTACGTGCCGATGCTATGCTGCTCGAATAAAGATTCTTTAAGGTAAACAATGCCTCAAAGTTCTTTGAAGATTTTTTCATCTGTCGGAACCATGACACATTCATTCATTTATTCATTCATTCATTCATTTCCTTGTTCCCTTCCGGGAGGAGGGGGCTCCGTGGTATCCGTAGCAGAACATCCAGATTCAGCCATAATTTCGTTCCATACAGCATTAACCTTGTGAACTCTCAAGCTTCCTGTTATATATTCAAGATGGACAGTATTTCATATTTATTTGCTACGTATATGTAGGGGTGTGGGTCTATACTTATGTTGTACATAGTATGTTTTAGGTGTGTGTCATGTATGTGTTTCACTTTGAGAGCGGGCAACTAAATTTCATTTTTGATGTGTGCCGTTGTGCCCATAGTAAGAAAATGACAATAAAGGTTTTATCTTATCTTAGCTTATCTTATATCTTATATCTTCTTATATCTTATCTTATATCGTATCTTATATCTTATAGCATCTTATATCTTATATCTTATCTTATATCTTACACCTTATATCATAGCATAGCATCTTATCTTATATCTTATCTTACCTTTATATCTTATATCTTCTTATATCTTATATCTTATATATCTTATATCTTATATCTTATCTTATATCTTATACTTTATACCTTATATCATCTTATCTTATCTTATCTTATCTCATCTTATCTTATCATTCATTCTGTTTTATGGGTGCCCAACTCAAGCAACCCACCTGCGCTGCCAGACCCCCCCTAATCCCCCCACCCTACCTTCTGATAAATGCAAGCGGAATAAATCAGCCGACGATTTCAACGTCCGGAGCTCAGTCGGAGAAAATTCGATTTCTCGGATGGGCCCCCGGGGCATAAATGGGGTCAGGATAGACGAGGGCGACTGGTCGATGCCCAGGTTGTGGAGGTACACCTGAGGGAAGAAAGACAGGAAGAGAGTGAAGGGGCGGAAAAAGTGAGACGGGCAGACCGGGCCGTGTACGCAACGCTCACTTCGAAATTAAAGTCCTTTTCCGAGGAGGACAACAAAGAAACAAAACATGCAGACGAAAATAATTCCCTCAGTTTAAGTCTCTGCCGGAAGCCACAGGTGAGGTTTAAAGAGGATTTGGACTGAAGGCGGTGCTCGACTTACGACCGTAATTCCCGTTGCTAAGCGAGACGGTCTTGATAAGTGAGGTTTGGGTCCATTTTGCGGCCTTTCCTGCCAGGGTTGTTAAGTGAATCACTGCCGTTGTTAAGTTAGTAACAGGTCGTTAAGTGAGTCTGGCTTCCCCATTGGCTTTGCAAGAAGGTTGCAAAAGAGGATCGCATGAGACGGTGAGTTCTAGTCCCGCCTTAGGCATGAAAGCCAGCTGGGTAACTCTGGCCCAATCACCAGGAGACGGTGAGTTCTAGTCCTGCCTTAGGAATGAAAGCCAGCTCAGTGACTTTGGGCCAATCACCAGGAGACAGTGAGTTCTAGTCCCGCCTTAGGCATGAAAACCGGCTGGGTGACTTTGGGCCAATCACCAGGAGATGGTGAGTTCTAGTCCCGCCTTAGGCATGAAAGCCGGCTCAGTGACTTTGGGCCAATCACCAGGAGATGGTGAGTTCTAGTCCTGCCTTAGGCATGAAAGACGGCTGGGTGACTCTGGGCCAATCACCAGGAGACAGTGAGTTCTTGTCCCGCCTTAGGCATGAAAACCGGCTGGGTGACTCTGGGCCAATCACCAGGAGACGGTGAGTTCTAGTCCCGCCTTAGGCATGAAAACTGGCTGGGTGACTTTGGGCCAATCACCAGGAGACGGTAAGTTCTAGTCCTGCCTTAGTCCTTAATGAATAAAAGTGGAATAAAAAGAAGACTACGCTGGACCTTACCGGTATTCTCTCCTCTATATTGAGCTCGCTGTGAAGGGGAGCTTGTAGTTCCTCTTCCAAACTGCTCTGCAACTTTCCCAAAACAGGAGAAGACCTGGAAGACTGTCTGGAAGAGAGCCTCAGATCAGTACAGCTGTCGGTTCCGGAATCGGTCCCTTGGTTGAAATGATCTGGGGAAAGATCTCTCCAATAGTCCCTCCTAATTTGACCGGCATGAAAGCCGCGGCCGGACGCCTCTCCCATCTTCTCTTCGGGGCCATCCAATTCTTCTTTGCTCCCGTTGAATGACTCGGTTTCTCCTTTCAGGAGCTCGGCCACTCGTCGGCTCCGGATCAGGGGATCCGAACGGCTCCCCGGACTCACAGTTTCCTCGTCGCTGGAGACCGTGAAGACAGGAACGGCTTGGTAACGTCGGCTGAGGGAGTCCTCCTTACTCACGGCCGCCGGTGGGATCCGAGAGGCCGTTGGAGCATCGCTGCGGACTTCGGCTCGCTTCAGCGGTTCTTTCGCTCCGGTTTCGTTGCCAATTTCCGTCCGTGAAATTTCTCTGCTCAGGGCACTCACCGAGGTCTCCGACTGAGACCGGGTAAACGGTAACGTCCGCAGAGGCTCGTTCTCGGAGGAGTGAAGATTGTTCAGGGAGCTGGGCCCGTAAAAGGAGGCAGCCTTGAGGTCAGCTAGACTCTGCTGCTTCAACAAGAGGCGGTTTAAGGAATCGGCAATAGCGTCGTAGGCCTTCCGCCGGGGAGAAACGCCACCTGGACGGGGGACCGCCGACACTTCGGGCAATTCCTCCGCTGAACAGCTCAGGTTCCACGCTCCCACCTTCTCCATAAAATTCAGAGAGGGCATGGACTGAATCCGGCCTTTCAGAGGCTGCAGGACGGCAGGACCAGCGCCGTGTGGCGGAAAACTCTCATTCGTGGGAAAGAGGCGGGGGTTTCCTGCGGTGGCCGCCCCAGGCTCTGCCGCCGAAGAATTGCGCGCATCGGCCTGCGAGGTCTTTGACATCTCTTCGCGCAAGCAAGCAAGAGGAAGCTGGAGTCCTGGTCGGGCCGGCAACGCCAGGCCGGGCCCTTCGCGGTTTAAGCTTCTGCTGGTCAAAAAAGCCGGGGTGGAATGGTGAATCGGTTGAGTCAGCTGTACGAGGAAAGACGCCTCGTCAAACGGCGAGATTCCCATATTCCTGGTCCCTTTCTCTACACTCCCGTCGGAGAGTGTGAATTCAGTTTTGTTCACGCTCATCAGGACGGCCTTCGAGGCGTCCGTCGGTAGGCCAAGCCTTGAGGCCACGGGGATTGGCTGGAAGGGCGCAGAAGCCTGAGGTTTGCTATCAAGTGGAGCTGCCCCAAATTTGCGTTTTTCTTCTGCGGCCCCGCTTGGGCATTTCTCCCACACGCGCTGGCGGTTTGGCCCCGGCGACGTCTCGGGCGACTCAACCAAACCAAGCTTAGGAGCCCTGGAGGACACCAAAGCTGGAGAGAGGTTCGCTGAGAAAGCTTCCGGATCGCTGGTGCGTCTCCGGGGCTGTCCTGTCGCCTCCGAAAGCAGCTGGGGTGACTCGGGCCGAGAGGCGGTTGGGCCTTTCGACGGGCGCAGCTCGGGCGTCGATTTCGGCGCGCTTTCCGACAGATCCGCGTTCGCCGTTAAGCAGTGAACGAGGTTTTCGGCCGGTTCTTTTCCCACGCCGCTTTGACAAGAAGAGCTTCTGGAAGATAAGAAGCCGCCGTGCTTGGATAAGCCCATCTCGTCCTCCAGTAAGTCCAGAAGGACGGGAGCAGGCAGGCTGTTGTCCAACAGGAACAAATCCTGGCCGGGTGCAGCTCCCCAACTTTGCTTCAGAAGAGGCGGTGTAGTTAGGGGTTGGTTTGGCCACGTGGCTGGACACGGCGTCCCTGAATTCTCCTCCTTGGAGCCCAGGGTTGTAACATTTAGGTCAAGGTGAAGCATTGGCCAGTTCTGTGGCTCCGCAGGTAGGTGCTCGGAAAAAGTCAGAGGGTGTTGCGACAAATAGCTGCCCAGGCTGGCGTCGTTGGGCGCCGTGAGGCTGAAAGGCAGAGGGTGCTGGGAGAGAGAGGCGTCCCTGGAGGATTCTGGGCCGACCTCTCGGACTGCCCATCGCACGGCTTCGCTGATCTGCAAACGTGCCAAAGGTGCAGCTGAAACATCTGGAGTGGCTCTGAAACAGAAGGAGGAAAAAGATCCCGTGTTACAGTCCGACAAATCAAAAGGAATCGTTCGTGGGCCCCAAGACTCTACGCCGTTTAGGTCGAGGGGTCCCTGATGCTCTCTGAGCTGGGTGGTTTTCTTTGCAGACGTTTCATGACCCAACTAGGGAATATCATCAGTGCTAGAAGGGAATGGGGTTTGCAAGGAGGAGGAGGAGGGGGGGGAACTGGGGGTCCTTGGTGCTCTCTGAGCTTGGTGGTTTCCTTACAGACGTTTCATGACCCAACTAGGTAACATCATCAGTGCTAGAAGGCAGTGGGGAGTGGAGGAGGAGGAGGAGGAGGAGGAGGAGGAGGAGGGGAACTGTGGGGTCCTTGGTGCTCTCTGAGCTTGGTGGTTTCCTTGCAGATGTTTCATGATCCAACTAGGGAATATCATCAGTGCTAGAAGGGAATGGGGTTTGTGGCGAGGAGGAGGGGAACTGTGGGGTCCTTGGTGGTCTCTGAGCTGGGTGGTTTTCTTTGCAGACGTTTCATGACCCAACTAGGGAATATCATCAGTGCTAGAAGGGAATGGGGTTTGCAAGGAGGAGGAGGAGGAGGGGGAGATCCTTGGTTCTCTCTGAGCTGGGTGGTTTCCTTGCAGATGTTTCATGATCCAACTAGGGAACATCATCAGTGCTAGAAGGGAGTGGGGTTTGCCAGGAGGAGGGGGGGGAGAAGTGTGGGGTCCTTGGTGCTCTCTGTATTTGGTGGTTTCCTTGCAGACGTTTCATGGCCCAACTAGGGAACATCATCAGTGCCAGAAGGGAGGGAGGAGGAGGAAGAGAACTGTGAGGTCCTTGGTGATCTCTGGACTTCGTTTTCTTGCAGACGTTTCATGACCCAACTAAGTAACATAATCAGTGCTAGAAAGGAGGAGGGGTTGCTCTCTCTTTACATACAGTGGCTTGCCCTGCCAATATTCTTGAGAGTGTTCTTGATGGTTCCTTAGCGGTTCCACAAACACTGGCAACCATTGTGTATCAACAGAGAGCAAACCCCACTCCCTTCCAGCACTGATGATGTTCCCCAGCTGGGTCATGAAACGTCTGCAAGGAAGCCACCCAGCTCAGAGACCACCACGGACCCCCTCATTTCAACCCCGAGCTACGCCCAGTCTCTTCGATCGTTAAGTCCAACGCGACGGGTTTTTCGTACACGATCAAGGAAGGATTGAAACGTAGCCAGGATTAAACCAAGTCAGAAAACAAGGGCCTTAAGCAAAAGGGGAACACGTGGGAGGCCGAGGCCTTACCTCAACGGGGCGAAATCCAATCCGGTTGGCTGAAAGACGGTCTCGTTGTAGAAAGTCTGGCCTTGTGTTGTTGCGTTGGTCGCCAGCAGTGGGAGGTTGGGAGAAAGCTGGCTATCTGCCATCCCTGTGAACGATCACAAACACCGTTGAACGCAAAATGGAACGGCCCAGCTTGCGAATCAACACAACTCAGGATAGGTGGTCCTCAACTAACCACGGCTCGCTTAGGGACTGTTCAAAATTACGCCCCTGAAAAAGGCGACTTGGGACCCGTTTTTTCACCGTGACGACTGTTGCAGCATCCCCAAACTGAACCCCAAATATGTTGTCGTTGTTTTTTAAGGGTAATTTTAAGGGTAAGTTTAATGATTGGCCTTCTTAAATATTTCCTTTTAATTCGGTTTTTAATATAGATATTATTGTATTATTGTATTGTGGTTTTTATGAGGCTGTTAGCCGCCCTGAGTCCTATGAGGAGAAGGGCGGGGTACAAATTAAATTATTATTATTATTATTATTATTATTATTATTATTATTATTATTATTATTATTATTATTAT
>NW_015388900.1:8986-16486 GCF_001527695.2 Protobothrops mucrosquamatus
GAGGAGGAGGAGGAGGAGGAGGAGGAGGAGGAGGAAAAGGACTGTGGAGTCCTTTGGTTGTTTTCTTGCAGGCATTTCATTACCAAACTAGTCCTGATGATGTTCCCTAGTTGGGTCATGAAACATCTGGAAGAAAACAACCAAGCTCAGAGAGCACCAGGGACCCCACAGTCATCGTTGTCGTTGTCGTTGTCCTCCTCCTCCTCCTCCTCCTCCTCCTCCTCCTCGTCCTCCTCCTCCTGCTCCTCCTCCACTACCACCACCACCACCACCCCACTCCCTTCTAGAACTGATGATGTTCCCTAGTTGGGTCATGAAATGTCTGCAAGAAAGCCACCCAGCTCAGAGAGCACCAAGGACCCCACAGTCCTCCTCCTCCTCCTCCTCCTCCTCTCCCCCCCCTCCTCCCTACTAGCACCGAAGCAGTATGCTCTGTCCCATAGATGGGGCAGACCAGGTTGCCTTGATAGACCCACCTCACCACGATGCTAGTTTGGGCAATGCAACCTCTGCCAGAGAACCACCCAGCCCAGAGAGCATCCGTGACATACATATCCAGGCTTCCAAATGTACAGCTGTGGTCAGCTTTATCTTTTTTGGGTTTCTGCAAACGCCGCTACGTCGTCCTCCCCCCTCCATCTCGCTGCTATGACAGCCTGCCAGCAGAGTCACAGCTGCTGGGGGGTGGGGGGCGCGGAGAAAAATGCCGGCTGACATTACATCACTTCACCTTTAGAGCCGAGAGACGCTTCTGGAAGACCGGCAAGGCTTCCGTTTATCTTCTTCGGACCGTCAATCATTCCCTCCCTCCGGTTTCCCATGACAACCCCGCCCTCAGATGTGCTGGCCCATCTCGGGCGGCCCACAAAGGCGGCGGCGGCGGTGAAAGCAACTGGAGGGCCAGGAAATTATTCCCTTTGGAGCGAGTGGCCGGCAGGAGGAAGAAGCGTTTCCCAGTCTCTTTATTGGTCAACTGGAGGGGGGGGGGAAAGGGAAGCCCCGATTTGGCCCGCAGGCTGCTCGGCATTTTAGAGGAGGTGGGCCCGAAAGCTGCCCCGGGGGGGGGGGCTTTGGAATTGCCTTGCAGGAGACCGGACCTGAAGGAGGAATGCCGCCGATATGGAAGAGCCTCAAATCCGAAGTTGCTCCTCGAAGACGGGTGGACTTCAACTCCTGGAATTCCCCAGCCGGCAGGCGTCGAGATGTATGGACTTCAATTCCCAGAATTCCCCAGCCAGCAGGCTTTAAAAGGGATGGACTTCAACTCCCAGCATTCCCAGCCAGCAGGCGTTGAAATGTATGGACTTCAACTCCCAGAATTCCCCAGCCATCATGCTTTACAATGGACTTTGATTCCCAGACTTGCCTAATCATCATCCTTGAAGATGGATGGAATTCAACTCCCAGAATCCCCCCAACCGGCATGCTTTAAAAGGGACAGACTTCAACTCCCAGAATTCCCTAGCCAGCAGGCGTTGAGATGTATGGATTTCAATTCCCAGAATTCCCCAGCCAGCATGCTTTAAAAGGGACGGACTTCAACTCCCAGCATTCCCAGCCGTCGTGCTTTACAATGGACATTGACTCCCAGACTTGCCTAGTCGTCATCCTTCAAAATGGACAGACTTCAACTCCCAGAATCCCTCAGCCGGCAGGCTTTAATAGTGGTGGATTTCAACTCTCAGACTCCCCCCAGCCAGCATGCTTTAAGAGGGACGGACTTCAACTCCCAGAATCCCTCAGCCAGCATGCCTTAACATGGACGGTCTTCAACTCCCAGAATTCCCCCAGCCAACATGTCTGCCTGGAGAATTCTGGGAGTTGAAGTCCACAGGTCTTAAAGTTGCCAAGGAGGTTGATAAAGCCCTGCTGTAATGGCGCCCTGCTTCCTTTCTGAAGTCTATAAACCAACTTCTGTTAATGCTGTTTAAAAAAAGGGGGGATTAAACTTACCCAGGATGGGGGAGTGGGTCATTCCAGAGGCTTGGGGTCTTCTAGGATTCACGGTGGGGGTGACCAGGCCTTCCTCCATAGTCGGAAAGTCGGTTGTGTTGTAGCCTCCGGGGGTCTGGCCGAGCCTCCACCCTATGAAGTTGCTGACATCGGTTTCCGCACAAGGACGAAACCACAACTGCGCATCCTGAAGGAGGAAGGAGGAAGAGAAGAACAAAAAAAAAAAAAATGCAGCCATTGATCTATATGCAGGTAGTCCTCCCACTTACGACCCAACATTGAGCCCAACGTTTTTCTTGCTGAGACATTTGTTAAGTGAGTCTTCCCCCCTCTTTACGAACTTTCTTGACACCGTTGTTAAGCAAATCGTTGCTGTCGTTAAGTGGGTCAGGCGGTCACGGAGTGAATCTAGCTGCCCCCCATTGGCTTTGCTTGTCAGAAGGTCGCAAAAGGGGATCACATGACCCCCAGGGATGTGCGACTGTCTTAAATGTGAAACAGTTGCCAGGCGTGAATAGAATAGAATAGAATAGAATAGAATAGAATAGAATAGAATAGAATAGAATAGAATAGAAAATACGGAATGGAATGGAATGGAATGTAGAGTAGAGTAGAGTAGAGTAGAGTAGAGTAGAAAATACAGAATGGAATGGAATGGAATGGAATGGAATGGAATAGAATAGAATAGAATAGAATAGAAATTAGAATAGAAATTAGAATAGAATAGAATAGAAATTAGAATAGAATAGAATAGAAATTAGAATAGAATAGAATCAAATCGAATATAGAATAGAAATAAGAATAGAACAAAATAGAACAGAATAACAGAGTTGGAAGGGACCTTGGAGATCTTCTAGTCCAGCCACTTGCTCAAGCAGGAGAACATATACCATCTCAGACAGGTGACTCTCTAGCCTCTTCTTAAACACCTCCAGGGATGGAGCACCCACAACTTCTAGTGGCCAGCTGTTCCACTGGTCAATTGTCCTCACCGTCAGGAAGTTTCTCCTTAATTCCAGGTTGCTTCTCTCTTTGGTCAGTTTCCAACCCTTGAGTTTTGATCACATGGCCAAGGGGATGCTGCCACGGTCGTTAAGTGTGAAAAGTGGCCATAAGTCCCATTTTTCCAGGGCCACTGTAACTTTGAACGGTCACTTAAACGCACGGTTGCAAGCCAAAGCCGACCTGTACATGGACAGGTCTCCAGCCCTACCACAGTTTTTCTGATGTTTTGTGTCGCTGTGTGAATATTCCGACCGAACGCCGGGGGGGGAAATGGCGCCGGTGGGGTCTCACGCTTACCTGATCCACCAGGGACCGGCGCCTGATGGCTTCGCCCAGGGAAACCCCGCTGGCGTTGGAAACTTGCGTCCCGCTGCTGCTCTGGCTGAGGGGCTCGGCTTTCGATCCGGGGTGCGGGGGCGTCGTCACAATCGGCTGAAACACACAACACCCCTCTTCATAACTTAGAAGTATAAATATTAATAGTTAAATTTGAACATGGATTTGCTTATAAAGGTTAAATGTAAAGGTAATTATGATATACATATAAGCTAAAAATCAATCGATGAATGTAATAAATATTTTTTTACCTAGCAGTAATAATAAGAATTATTAGCTTAAAAATGAGATAGTAGATATTAAGAGAAAAAGACAGGAAGTTGAAATAGGAGGAATTTTGGTTACTAAATTTAAGATAAATGGAAACTACCAGAAAATGAGAATATTATATTGTATTACTAATTAGTTGATGTAAGATGGTGAGAACTCAAATAGATAAGACGTGTATTCTGAACATTAGATCTCGTGATGAATTGTGATAAAGGGAATTGGGGGTTATTTAAAATTTGGAAATTATAAATATCGAACGTGAAATATAAATATTAATGGGAAACCAAAAATTGGGAAAAATTAATCAGGACATTGATTGTCCAAAAAGACTGAATGCTAAAACAACTAGGATATGTATAAACTAAAAAACTATTGATAAATGCAAGAAAGTTATTTTTTATTTAATCGATATAATAAGAATTGTACTGATTTAAAGATGAGACAGTAAATACTAAGGGGAAAAGAGGGGGAACGTTTAATGTAATAGTTTGAGATCTGTACTGAAGATATTGGCATGTTATGGAATTATGGACCAGCTCAGCCGCCACCTTGCTTTTCCAAGACTTAAATGTAAAACTAGAAAACCAATAAAAATTTTCTTTAAAAAACAAAAACATCTAGTCTCTCTCTCTCTACACTTCTACAATATGCTTTCAAATGAACTGATTTTTACGGGAAAGAGACCCAGATTAAAAGTAAATCTGGTTTTTTTCTCTCCCGAAGCAGCAAGCGAGTAGCTGCCTCCAGGCCCAAAAAAACCCCAAAGAGACTTCAGCTGTGGCCTGGAGGAACCACTACTACACGCAAGTAAGTTGTCCTTTTGAGGGGGTCTTAAGATGTTGTGCGAATTCCGCCAGGCGGCGGAGGAAAAACAGAGAAGACGGGAGGATTGTGGAAAGAGGGATTCTTGAAAAGGGATGCAGGAACTGTCAATATCAAACAGCCCTTTGATCTCTGCCTTTTTTGATCGCCTGTCTGTTGCCTCTGCACCATCGCGTAACAGTTCGATGCGACAGGGCTCGATTGACGATCGGTTGCGTAGAGGCCAAAGTTACAACAGAGCTCTCTAAAGGCGCTTATTTATTTGCATCACACCTCTATTACTTTTACAAATAATTCAAGGTGGCAAACACGCCCAGCGCACCTTCCTACCTCCTGTTTCCCCCACGACAACCACCCGGTGAGGTGGGTTGGGTTGAGAGAGGGGGACTGATCCGGTTGGATCTCAGGCCTAAGCAGGACTAGAACTCACCGTCTCCTGGTGATTGGCCCAAAGTCACCCAGACAGCTTTCCTGACTAAGGCGGGACTAGAACTCACCGTTTCCTGGTGATTGGCCCAAAGTCACCCAGACAGCTTTCCTATTAAGGCGGGACTAGAACTCACTGTCTCCTGGTGACTGGCCCAAAGTCACTCAGCTGGCTTTCCTGCTAAGGCAGGACTAGAACTCACTGTCTCCTGGTGACTGGCCCAAAGTCACCCAGCCAGCTTTCCTGACTAAGGCGGGACTAGAACTCACCGTCTCCTGGTGACTGATCCAAAATTACCCAGCCGGCTTTCCTGCTAAGGCAGAACTAGAACTTATTGACACCCAGTTTCTAATCCGGTACCAAACTGGCTCTCACTTATGACCCCATTTCTAACTTCTGACAGTGCCACCCTACAGTCACAAATGTCTCACTTAGCCACAGAAATTTTGGACTCGATTGTGGCGGTAAGCGGAGGACTATCCGCAGTTGGAAAGTAACCACAATACTTCACGTGAAGTCTTAATACCACTTTACAAGGCCTTGGTAAGGCCAGACTTGGAATCCGGCATCCAGTTTTGGTCACCACGATGTAAAAAAGATGCTGAGACTCTAGAAAAAGTGCAGAGAAGAGCAACAAAGATGATCAGGAGACTGGAGGCTAAAACATATAAGGAACGGTTGCTGGAATTGGGGATGTCTAGTTTAATGAAGAGAAGGATGAGGGGGGACAGGATAGCAGTGTTCCAATATCTCAGGGGCTGCCCCAAAGAAGAGGGAGTCAAGCTATTCTCCAAAGCGCCTGAAGGCAGGAGAAGAAGCAACGGATGGAAAGTAATCAAGGAGAGAAGCAACCTGGAACTAAGGAGGAATTCCCTGACAGTGAAAACAATTAACCAGTGGAACAACCTGCCTCCAGAAGCTGTGAATGCTCCAACACTGGAAGTTTTTAAGAAGAGACCGGACAGCCATTTGTCTGAAATGGTATAGGGTTTCCTGCCTGAGCAGGGGGTTGGACTAGATGACCTCCAAGGTCCCTTCCAACTTTATTATTATTATTACTAGTAGTAGTAGTAGTAGTAGTACTACTACTACTATTACTACTATTACTTTGAATTCATTAGAGCGTGAAGTGGAATTTTCTACCCTTGAAGACTGGCCGTGTGCGATAAACATCCATTAATGCTTAATAAAGAAAAAATAAAAAGCTACTGTGAATATTGACAGCTGAAGACAACAATTTACGCCCCATGCACAACTCTATCTAATGACATCTGAAAAGTATATATGTAAATTAGGGTGCATCATGAACATTGCTTTCAATAAGCACAAAGCAAAGGCAAAGCAAGAGAGAGAGACTGGCACTTTGATCGAGTAATTTGGAAAACAAGACCCAGCTGCACTTGAACAAACGCAGAACATCTGTCTCATTATCACAAAACGCAGAAGGCGGCTTCCTAAACGTAAAGGAGCGAAAAGATCAGGACGTGGAAGCTGATAGTAGCATTTTATTCCAACTTTGGGGGGACGTTTAGACCAGAAGCTAACTTTCTGACCCACACGTCCACCACAATCTCCTGAAGATTTTTCCCTCTCCAAATCATCCAGGGAGCACCGGTAGAACAGATGTGGCAACCTTCAGTGTCACAACTGTTCGGAAAGATCCTTTGTTGACCAAGCTGAACAAACTCATATGGAGTATTTGCAGTCTAGGACAGGGCTTTTCAACCTTTTCACCCATTGTACCACTTTTAGGATATGGCAACGTCCGAGTACCACCAGTCACCTGGGAAGGTGTCAAAAACTTGATGACCAAAAAAAAAAAATAATAATAAAGTACAGGTAGTCCTCGAGTTACAACAGTTCGCTTAGTGACTGTTCGACATTACAATGGCACTGAAAAAAGAGCCCCCCAAGCCACAGCCGAGCAAGACACCTGCTTGCCCACCCGGCTGCGCTCTTCCTCCTGTCTGAGGTTTTCATTGTTGTGAGCATTTCTGTTGAGGATTGGCAGCGGGGGTGGGGTGGGGGGTGTTTGGTTTTTATTCTCCCTGTCTGCTGGGTGGTTGCAGGTTTTGGTCACATGACCCTGGGACACTGTGACCGTCATAAATATGAATCAGTTGCCAAGCATCTGAATGTAAATCACAAGACCCTGGAGAGGCTGCAACATTCCAGCTGATCGGCGCTTCTTCTGGGCTCAGCAGAAGCGCCAGGATCAGTGCTGAGCTCCAGCTGGAGCCTGGCGCTGATCCTGGCACTTCCGCTGAGCCCTGACAGCCCTGCAGCTCCAGCCGTCTCTTGCTCAGGCTTGTGCGGTGCTGCCACCAGTTCAGCTCATTCCCCTCTCCCACTACCACTTTTCTGGGATGGTCGCGTACCACCTGCCAGGTGCCAATGTACCACAGGTGGTACCCGTACCACTGGTTGAAAAGCCCTGGTCTAGGAGACTTCAAAGAGTGCAGAGAAGAGCAACCAAGACGATCAGGGGGCTGGAGGCGTAAATCAGATGAAGAATGGCACTGCAAGTCAATCCCAAGAGTTAAGATTTATCCTTGGAAAGTTAGCCAACTTCCTCCAGTTCATTCTGAAAGGCATTCTAGCTCACCATATTATTTTATTTTTCCCTCTTGTTCTTTTTATTTTTGTATAGGGTGTTTTTTTTAAAATCGATATAAGCCGCCTTGAGT
>NW_015388900.1:18986-23957 GCF_001527695.2 Protobothrops mucrosquamatus
AGAAGAGAGAGAGAGAGATGAGAGAGAGAAGAGATAGATATGTGATAGATTGATAGATAGATAGATAGATAGATAGATAGATAGATAGATAGATAGATAGATAGATAGATAGAGAGATAGAGAATTTGTCAATGCCGATGATGGTGTTCAAGTGGTGCTCCAGTTGTTTTGGGATTTCACCCAAGGCGCCTATTACTATTGGTCCTACTCTTGCTTGCCTTTGCCACAGTCTTTCTATTTCTATTTGTAGGTCTTTGTATTTTGTTATCTTCTCCAGTTCTTTCTCGTCTATTCTGCTGTCTCCAGGCACTGCCACGTCCACTATCCAGACTTTTTTGTCTTTCTTATCGACAATTGTTCAGTCCGGGGTGTTATGTTGCAGGTGCTTGTCTGTTTGAATTCTGAAGTCCCAGAGCGGTTTAATTTTTTCATTTTCTATGACTTTCTCTATTTTATGATCCCACCAGTTCTTGCTTACAGGCAAATGATATTTCTCGCAGATCTTCCAATGCACCATTGTTGCTACTTTGTCATGCCGCTGCTTGTAGTCAGTCTGTGCGATCTTCTTGCAGCAGAGAAGAGACTGGACAGCCATTTGTCTGAAATGGAATAGGGTTTCCTGCCTGAGCAGGGGGTTGGACTAGATGGCCTCCAAGGTCCCTTCCAATTTTTTTAAATTATTATTATTATTATTATTATTATTATTATTATTATTATTATTATTATTATTATTATTATTATCATCATCATCATTATTATTATCATTATTGAGTGTTAGATTTTCCTCATCTTTAGCAAACTGTTGCTGATTTTTTAAAAAAAAAAAATTGTGTTTTTTCAGAAAGAAGGGGAAAAAAACAGCCTATTTCGTAACAGGAGCAGAACAGATGAGTTGGAGAAATTAATTGCATGACTAAGACGGTCATAATCCATTTCTCTTGGTTGATCTCCAGGAAAACAAATCTGTACAACCGCAAAATATGAAGTTGGTCATAGAACGGGAGTGGGGGGGTGGGGGAAGGCCCTGATTGCACCCTAAGATTAGCTGGGACCTAATATTGCTAAGATGAGGCTTTTGACTTCTCATCGGGTGGTTTTTTTGTTTTTTGTTTTAATGGGGAGGTGGGCGTTCCTGGGCCGAAAGCGGAGGTGGAAGCTTTTAAGGAACATTGAATGCCTCTGCTGTCACCTGACATCGGTAGCCCACAATTTATAATAATAAACTGTGCAACGTGGTCTTAAAAGGGTCCTTTGCAAAGTTTTGCAAAAAACAGGGATTCCCATTTCTCCCAGTCCGCTCCCCCCAGAGCACAGCGGCTCCTTCGCCCTCCTTGCCCCCGGATTTCTCTTCATTTTTATGCCAAGCCCACACAAGGAAAGGGCAACCTGTTGGAAGCTGCCAAGCGGCAGCTGATTTTATAACCACCAAGTCACTGAATCGGATTGAATCCCTCTGTGATATTTTTCCCCTTTCTCCAGCGATGCCGTCACATGGGAAGATTTAAAATAGTCCGTTGCCAACACACTGCCACGAGCAAATAGGGATTGCATAACGGGAAAGTATATACATATATATATATATATATATATTTTAGCCTCGCTTTGCTCATTGGGATCGCTTTCTGGAAGGCACCAGAAACACACACACACGCACACATAAACACACACACACCTGTTCCAGGCTGGACAATCAACTGATAGTCCAATAGAATAGAATAGAATAGAATAGAATAGAATAAGAATAGAATAAGAATAGAGTAGAATAGAATAGAATAGAATAGAATAGTAATATAGTAGAGTAGAATAGAATAGTAATAGAGTAGAATAGGAATTAGAGTAGAGTAGAATAATAGAATAGAATAATAATAGAATAGAATAGTAATAGAATAGAATAGAATAGTAATATAGTAGAGTAGAATAGAATAGTAATAGAATAGAATAGAGTAGAATAGGAATTAGAGTAGAGTAGAATAATAGAATAGAATAATAATACAATAGAATAGAATAGTAATAGAATAGAATAAGAATAGAGTAGAATAGAATAGTAATAGAGTAGAATAGAATAGAATAGAATTAGAGTAGAATAGAATAATAGAATAGAATAGTAATAGAATAGAATTAGAGTAGAATAGAATAAGAATAGAGTAGAATAGAATAGTAATATAGTAGAGTAGAATAGAATAGTAATAGAGTAGAACAGAATAGAGTAGAATAGAATAATAGAATAGAATAAGAATAGAGTAGAATAGTAATAGAATAGAATAAGAATAGAGTAGAATAGTAATAGAATAGAATAGTATTAGAGTAGAGTAGAATAGAATAGAATACAGCAGAGTGGAGTAGAGTAGAATAGAATAGAATTCTTTATTGGCCAAGCGATTGGACGACAAGGGATTTAGTGATCGTTTTTGTCCTCGAAAATGTTTGTTGCCTCTTGTTCTTCAGCATCCCCCTGGTCACATGATCAAAATTCAGCTACGTGGCAACCGACTCACATTTATGACGGTTGTAGTGTCCCGACGGGCTCCCTTGCGGTCCTAAGTCAAGGACTCCCTGTAAGCTCTCCGCATTTGTTTTCTGTTTTGTTTTGCTCCTACGTCCTGACCCCACGGCTTCCCCCCATAAAACGTCTGCTACCCACCCTGTCCGTTCCCCCCAGCTGTTTGACACACTTCCCCACGGTAGTCCTTTCAGTGTGTGATTGCACAATGTGTCAACCTTGTGTAACTGTCGCCTTCGCTCTGCATAATGAGAATCCTTGCGGGTCCTTGTGACTCAGCCAAGTGCAGACACGGGCCTTATAGGTTTTGGGTTTTTTTTTTAGTTATACCTCCCCGTTTCTCGTTCGTAAGACGCCCGAAGTTGTTAAATGCATGGAAGGAGAAGAAAATCATGGCGTTTAGTAAGGCTTTTGGGAAAGAGGCACGTCGTGCGCAATTTTCCGAAGCTCTTGGAACGGGAGCGTCGACTTCCAGCTGAAGTATCCAAAAAGAAGTCCAGGATAAGTTTCATTTCCGAAAAGAGCTTACAGTGTATTGAACGCACGGCTTGGTATAAGCGAGGTAAAACTAACTCTTAAAAGGCACCAGAGCGTAGCATGTAAGAACAATTTCCCCAGCCAAACATGCAGCTCATGTAAACAAGTTCCCTTTGTGATAGGAACTGTCTGCTATCTGCTTCACACCTGCTAGAAAGTCCTTGAAAGCTTTCCATTCTGCCGGCTTTCAGCAAGCTTCCCTAGAATAGAATAGAACAGAACAGAACAGAATAAGAATAGAATAGAATAGAATAGAATAGAATAGAATAGAATAGAATAGAAAAGTAATAGAATAGAATAGAACAGAACAGAACAGAACAGAAAAGCAATAGAATAGAACAGAACAGAATAAGAATAGAATAGAATAGAATAGAATAGAAAAGCAATAGAATAGAACAGAACAGAACAGAACAGAAAAGCAATAGAATAGAATAGCAATAGAATAGAATAGAATAGAATAGAATAGAATAGAATAACAGCTGGAAGGGACCTTGGAGGTCATCTAGTCCAACCCCCTGCTCAGGCAGGTAACCCTATACCATTTCAGACAAATGGCTGTCCAGTCTCTTCTTAAAAACTTCCAGTGTTGGAGCATTCACCGCTTCTGGAGGCAGGTGGTTCCACTGGTTAAATGTTCTAACTGTCAGGAAGTTTCTCCTTAGTTCTAGGTTGCTTCTCTCCTGGATGAGTTTCCATCTGTTGCTTCTTGTCCTGCCTTCCGGTGCTTTGGAGAATAGCTTGACTCCCTCTTCTTTGGGGCAGCCCCTGAGATACTGGAAGGCTGCTATCCTGTCCCCCCTCGTCCTTCTCTTCATTAAACTAGACATCCCCAATTCCAGCAACTGTTCCTTCATATGTTTTAGCCTCCAGTCCCCTGATCCTCTTGGTTGCTCTTCTCTGTTGTTCTCAAGACCCTTCAGATCTTCCCTCCAGGCAAGGGGTCACACATCCCAAGAACTCCGTATCCAGCAGACCCAGGTTGTTGATGGTGCTGACCAGCCAGCCGGAGAAAAACAGAATTCTCCTCGCCTTGATTCACCTCTGTCTCCTTCTTGGTTGTCCCCCCAAGTCTTGACTCTGGGCCAGATGTTGAGAAACTGCCAAGGGAGTTTGCCAGAACGTGTCCAGTCGGTGGCCCCAGGCCCGTTGCTACGGGAACTTAACAGGACGCAAATTCTAGAATTTTTCCTGAAAAGAAAACCATAGTCCAGTCAGTTGGGCAGTTGCCTCAAGGGACCAGCTCTCCGCCCTCCTTTGAAAAGCCACATCTGCACTCATCCGGTGAGTTTCTAAGAAACGAAATTATTGTGACACCCCCCCCCCATTTGTCTCCCGGTCACCAAATTTGATGGTCTGTTGGGAATGAAGGGGGAAGATCTACAAATGGGGTGGTGGTGGTGGTGGTGGTGGTGGAAATGTTTCATTAGAACAATTAACCAGTGGAACTCCTTGCCTCCAGAAGCGGTGAATGCTCCAACACTGGAAGTTTTTAAGAAGAGACCGGACAGCCATTGGTCTGAAATGGTATAGGGTTTCCTGCCTGAGCAGGGGGTTGGACTAGATGACCTCCAAGGTCCCTTCCAACATCATCATCATCATCATCATCATCATCATCATTATTATTATTATTATTATTATTATTATTATTATTATTATTATTATTATTATTATTATGGATCATCGCACAGACAGCCAGATGTTCAGACTGGATTTGGCATTTTGTTTACCTATCATCATCATCATCATCATCATCATCATCATCATCATCATTATTATTATTATTATTATTATTATTATTATTATTATTATTATTATTATTATTATTATTATTATTATTATTATTGCTGGGGCAACCGTCCTAAGTACATGCCAGTTGCCGTCTGAATTTTGATTACGGGGCAACGTTGGTGTGCAAAACAGTCATAAGTCATTTT
>NW_015388900.1:24057-29480 GCF_001527695.2 Protobothrops mucrosquamatus
GAGATAGATAGATAGATAGATAGATAGATAGATAGATAGATAGATAGATAGATAGATAGATAGATAGATAGATAAATAGATAGATAGATAGATAGATGGATGAGAGAAGAGATAGAGATAGATGAGAGAAGAGATAGACAGATGAGAGAGAGAAGAGATACAGATAGACAGATGAGAGAGAGAAGAGATAGATATGTGATAGATAGATAGATAGATAGATAGATAGATAGCGAATTTGTCAATGCCGATGATGGTGTCCAAGTGGTGCTCCAGTTGTTTTGGGATTGCACCCAAGGCGCCTATTACTATTGGTCCTACCCTTGCTTGCTTTTGCCACAGTCTTTCTATTTCTATTTGTAGGTCTTTGTATTTTGTTCTCTTCTCCAGTTCTTTCTCGTCTGCTCTGCTGTCTCCAGGCACTGCCACGTCCACTATCCAGACTTTTTTTGTCTTTCTTATCAACAATTGTTAAGTCAGGGGTGTTATGTGGCAGGTGCTTGTCTGTTTGAATTCTGAAGTCCCAGAGCAGTTTAATTTTATCATTTTCTATGACTTTCTCTATTTTATGATCCCACCAGTTCTTGCTTACAGGCAAATGATATTTCTCGCAGATCTTCCAATGCACCATTGTTGCTACTTTGTCATGCCGCTGCTTGTAGTCAGTCTGTGCGATCTTCTTGCAGCAGAGAAGAGACTGGACAGCCATTTGTCTGAAATGGAATAGGGTTTCCTGCCTGAGCAGGGGGTTGGACTAGATGGCCTCCAAGGTCCCTTCCAATTTTTTTAAATTATTATTATTATTATTATTATTATTATTATTATTATCATCATCATCATCATTATTATTATCATTATTGAGTGTTAGATTTTCCTCATCTTTAGCAAACTGTTGCTGATTTTTTTTAAAAAAAAAATTGTGTTTTTTCAGAAAGAAGGGGAAAAAAACAGCCTATTTCGTAACAGGAGCAGAACAGATGAGTTGGAGAAATTAATTGCATGACTAAGACGGTCATAATCCATTTCTCTTGGTTGATCTCCAGGAAAACAAATCTGTACAACCGCAAAATATGAAGTTGGTCATAGAACGGGAGTGGGGGGGTGGGGGAAGGCCCTGATTGCACCCTAAGATTAGCTGGGACCTAATATTGCTAAGATGAGGCTTTTGACTTCTCATCGGGTGGTTTTTTTGTTTTTTGTTTTAATGGGGAGGTGGGCGTTCCTGGGCCGAAAGCGGAGGTGGAAGCTTTTAAGGAACATTGAATGCCTCTGTTGTGACCTGACATAGGTAGTCCACCATTTATAATAATAAACTGTGCAACGTGGTCTTAAAAGGGTCCTTTGCAAAGTTTTGCAAAAAACAGGGATTCCCGTTTCTCCCAGTCCGCTCCCCCCAGAGCACAGCGGCTCCTTCGCCCTCCTTGCCCCCGGATTTCTCTTCATTTTTATGCCAAGCCCACACAAGGAAAGGGCAACCTGTTGGAAGCTGCCAAGCGGCAGCTGATTTTATAACCACCAAGTCACTGAATCGGATTGAATCCCTCTGTGATATTTTTCCCCTTTCTCCAGCGATGCCGTCACATGGGAAGATTTAAAATAGTCCGTTGCCAACACACTGCCACGAGCAAATAGGGATTGCATAACGGGAAAGTATATACATATATATATATATATATATATATTTTAGCCTCGCTTTGCTCATTGGGATCGCTTTCTGGAAGGCACCAGAAACACACACACACGCACACATAAACACACACACACCTGTTCCAGGCTGGACAATCAACTGATAGTCGAATAGAATAGAATAGAATAGAATAGTAATATAGTAGAGTAGAATAGAATAGTAATAGAGTAGAATAGAATAGAATAGAATTAGAGTAAAGTAGAATAATAGAATAGAATAGTAATACAATAGAATAGAATAGTAATAGAATAAGAATAGAGTAGAATAGAATAGAATAGTAATACAGTATAGAATAGAAT
Source organism: Protobothrops mucrosquamatus (assembly GCF_001527695.2). Lineage (NCBI taxonomy): Eukaryota > Metazoa > Chordata > Lepidosauria > Squamata > Viperidae > Protobothrops > Protobothrops mucrosquamatus. The sequence continues at coordinate 26,041 of NW_015388900.1, forward strand.
AGTAATAGAGTAGAATAGAATAATAGAATAGAATAGTAATAGAATAGAATAGAATTAGAGTAGAATAGAATAAGAATAGAGTAGAATAGAATAGAATAGTAATATAGTAGAGTAGAATAGAATAGTAATAGAATAGAATAGAGTAGAATAGAATAATAGAATAGAATAAGAATAGAGTGGAATAGTAATAGAATAGAATAGTATTAGAGTAGAGTAGAATAGAATAGAGTACAGTAGAGTAGAGTAGAGTAGAATAAGAATAGAATAGGAATAGAATAGAATAGAGTAGAATAATAGAATAGAATAGAATTCTTTATTGGCCAAGCGATTGGACGACAAGGGATTTAGTGATCGTTTTTGTCCTCGAAAATGTTTGTTGCCTCTTGTTCTTCAGCATCCCCCTGGTCACATGATCAAAATTGAGCTACCTGGCAACCGACTCACATTTATGACGGTTGTAGTGTCCCGGGGTGCTGTGCTCCCCTTTCTGCGACCTTTTGACGAGCAAAGTCAACGAGGAAGCCAGAATCGCTTAACAATTATGTTACTTACTTAACAACTGCCGCAATTCACTTAACAACTGTGGCAATGGGAAGGTCACAAAAAGGGGCAAAACTCCCTTAACAAATGTCTCGCTTAGCAACAAATTATTCGGGCTCCCTTACGGTCGTAAGTCAAGGACTCCCTGTATGCTCTCCGCATTTGTTTTCTGTTTTGTTTTGCTCCTATGTCCTGACCCCACGGCTTCCCCCCATAAAACGTCTGCTACCCACCCTGCCCGTTCCCCCCAGCTGTTTGACACACTTCCCCACGGTAGTCCTTTCAGTGTGTGATTGCACAATGTGTCAACCTTGTGTAACTGTCGCCTTCGCTCTGCATAATGAGAATCCTTGCGGGTCCTTGTGACTCAGCCAAGTGCAGACACGGGCCTTACAGGTTTTTGGGATGTTTTTTTAGTTATACCTCCCCATTTCTCGTTCGTAAGACGCCCGAAGTTGTTAAATGCATGGAAGGAGAAGAAAATCATGGGGTTTAGTAAGGCTTTTGGGAAAGAGGCACATCGTGCGTAATTTTCCGAAGCTCTTGGAACGGGAGCGTCGACTTCCAGCTGAAGTATCCAAATAAAAGTCCAGGATAAGTTTCATTTCCGAAAAGAGCTTACAGTGTATTGAACGCACGGCTTGGTATAAGCGAGGTAAAACTAACTCTTAAAAGGCACCAGAGCGTAGCATGTAAGAACAATTTCCCCAGCCAAACATGCAGCTCATGTAAACAAGTTCCCTTTGTGATAGGAACCGTCTGCTATCTGCTTCACACCTGCTAGAAAGTCCTTGAAAGCTTTCCATTCTGCCGGCTTTCAGCAAGCTTCCCTAGAATAGAATAGAATAGAATAGAATAGAATAGAATAGAATAGAATAGAATAGAATAGAATAGAATAGAATAGAATAGAAATAGAATGAATAGAATAGAATAGAATAGAATAGAACAGAACAGAACAGAAAAACAATAGAATAGAATAGAATAGAATAGAATAGAATAGAATAGAATAGAATAGAATAGAATAGAATAGTTGGAAGGGACCTTGGAGGTCATCTAGTCCAACCCCCTGCTCAGGCAGGAAACCCTACACCATTTCAGACAAATGGCTGTCCAGTCTCTTCTTAAAAACTTCCAGTGTTGGAGCATCCACCGCTTCTGGAGGCAGGTTGTTCCACTGGTTAATTGTTCTCACTGTCAGGAAGTTTCTCCTTAGTTCTAGGTTGCTTCTCTCCTGGATGAGTTTCCATCTGTTGCTTCTTGTCCTGCCTTCCGGTGCTTTGGAGAATAGCTTGACTCCCTCTTCTTTGGGGCAGCCCCTGAGATACTGGAAGGCTGCTATCCTGTCCCCCCTCATCCTTCTCTTCATTAAACTAGACATCCCCAATTCCAGCAACCGTTCCTTCATATGTTTTAGCCTCCAGTCCCCTGATCCTCTTGGTTGCTCTTCTCTGTTGTTCTCAAGACCCTTCAGATCTTCCCTCCAGGCAAGGGGTCAAACATCCCAAGAACTCCATATCCAGCAGACCCAGGTTGTTGATGATGCTGACCAGTCAGCCGGAGAAAAACAGAATTCTCCTCGCCTTGATTCACCTCTGTCTCCTTCTTGGTTGTCCCCCCAAGTCTTGACTCTGGGCCAGATGTTGAGAAACTGCCAAGGGCGTTTGCCAGAACGTGTCCGGTCGGTGGCTCCAGGCCCGTTGCTACGGGAACTTAACAGGACGCAAATTCTAGAATTTTTCCTGAAAAGAAAACCATAGTCCAGTCAGTTGGGCAGTTGCCTCAAGGGACCAGCTCTCCGCCCTCCTTTGAAAAGCCACATCTGGACTCATCCGGTGAGTTTTTAAGGGACGAAATTATTGTGAGCCCCCCCCATTTGTCTCTCCGTCACCAAATTTGATGGTCTGTTGGGAATGAAGGGGGAAGATCTACAAATGGGGTGGTGGTGGTGGTGGTGGTGGAAATGTTTCATTAGAACAATTAACCTGTGGAACTACCTGCCTCCAGAAACTGTGAGTGCTCCAACACTGGAAGTTTTTAAGAAGAGACCAGACGGCCATTGGTCTGAAATGGTATAGGGTTTCCTGCCTGAGCAGGGGGTTGGACTGGATGACCACCGAGGTCTCTTCCATCTCCATTAGTCTATGATTCTGTCAGGGTTCCTCCCTGAGCAGGGGGTTGGACTAGATGACCTCCAAGGTCCCTTCCAACTTTATTATTATTATTATTATTATTATTATTATTATTATTATTATTATTATTATTATGGATCATCGCACAGTCAGCCAGATGTTCAGACTGGATTTGGCATTTTGTCTACCTATCATCATCATCATCATCATCATCATTATTATTATTATTATTATTATTATGGATCATCGCACAGTCAGCCAGATGTTCAGACTGGATTTGGCATTTTGTCTACCTATCATCATCATCATCATCATCATCATCATCATCATCATCATCATCATCATCATCATCATCATTATTATTATTATTATTATTATTATTATTATTATTGCTGGGGCAACCGTCCTAAGTACATGCCAGTTGCCGTCTGAATTTTGATTACGGGGCAACGTTGGTGTGCAAAACAGTCATAAGTCATTGTTTTCGCTGCCATTGTAACTTTGAACGGTCACTAAATGAACTGTTGTGAGTCTAGGCCAGGGGTAGGCAACCTTGGCTCTTTTATGACTGGTGGACTTCAACTCCCAGAATCCCTGAGCCAGCATGGCTCAGCTTGGAAACCTCTCCCTTTCCCCTCAGCGTGGCTGGCTCAGGAATTCTGGGAGTTGAAGTCCACGAGTCATAAAAGAGCCAAGGTTGCCTACCTCTGGCCTAGGCCTAGGCCGCTTCATGACTCGTGGACTTCAACTCCCAGAATTCCTGAGCCAGCC
>NW_015388900.1:29495-32452 GCF_001527695.2 Protobothrops mucrosquamatus
CTGAGCCATGCTGGCTCAGGAATTCTGGGAGTTGAAGTCCACCAGTCATCAAAGAGCCCTAGGACTACCTGTACAGTCCCTCCAGAGCAAGTAAGTGAGAATGTGCCAGGTTTTTCTACACCTTTCTACAAAACCAAGGCAGGGTTACCTTGATCGTCTTTCTCGTCTTTTTTTTCTGGGGGCAGATAAATCATTTCTAAAAGTCACCTCTCTTTAATAGCTTGCGCCTTTTAAAAAAAAAAAATCCCAAGGTCAGTTTTACAGTTTCCCGCCCCCCCCCCCACTACATTTCCAGATATTTAAAATGCCTAACCAGCCTTTGACCAGCCCATCGAAGTTTGGCCAGTGCAAACATGGCATGAATATATTAATACAGAGTTCGTTAATAAATGGGATTATTTATTCTTCCGACAAATCGTCCGTCTTGTTCACCGAGGAGATTCTTACACGGTTGTATTTTGATCAGCCTAAATCAGGGGTTCCCAACTGGGGTGTGTGTGTGTGCTCGGAACCCCTGGGGGTGCGAGACGATATTCCAGGGGGTGTGAAAACTTGGGTTTTCAAAATTATCCTGGATAATTCGTTGCCGTTATTTCGAACTTTTGTAAAGGGTGTGAGAAGATATCAGAAGCGGGGTACAGAAAAGGTGGGGAGCCACTAGCCTAAATAAATCATTCGATGGACTTCGGGCAAAATTCCACGCTTGGTTGTTCTAGAGGTTGAATCATTTTAGAGATATCAAATTAGATTATCCTTCATTAAGTTAAATGTCTTGGGAGATTCTTAGGTCCTGGAGCAACAAAGGTGAGCAGGGGTTGTTGGTGTTAGTTGCGAAGTCGTGTCTGACCCATCGCGACCCCATGGACCACATTCCTCCAGGCCTTCCTGTCCTCTGCCATCTTCTGGAGTCCATTTAAGTTCACACCTCCTGCTTCAGGGACTCCATCCAGCCACCTCCTTCTCTGTTGTCCCCTTCTTCTCTTGCCCTCCATCTTTCCCAGCATTAGGCTCTTCTCCAGGGAGTCCTTCCTTCTCCTTAGGTGGCCAAAGGACTTGAGTTTCCACTTCAGGATCTGGCCTTCTAAAGAGCAGTCGGGGTTGATCTCCTCCAGGACCGACCAGTTGGATCTCCTTGCAGTCCAGGGGACTCGCAGGAGTCTTCTCCAGCACCAGAGTTCAAAGGCCTCCGTTCTTTGGCGCTCGGCCTTTCTTACGGTCCAACTTTCACAGCCATCCATTGCAACTGGGAGAACCATGGCCTTGACTCTACGCACTTTTGTTGGCAGGGTGATGTCTCTGCTTTTTAGTATGCTGTCTAGATTTGCCATGGCTTTCCTCCCCAGGAGCAAGCGTCTTTAATTTCTTGGCTGCAGTCCCCATCTGCAGCGATCTTGGAGCCCAGGAAGATAAATTTTGTGACTCCCTCCATTTCTTCCCCATCTATTTGCCAGGAGTTGAGAGGGCCGGATGCCATGATCTTGGTTGTCTTAATGTTGAGTTTCAAGCCAACTTTTGCACTCTCCTTCTTCACCCGCATCAAGAGGCTCTTTAATTCCTCTTCACTTTCTGCCATTAGAAGTGGTATCATCTGCATATCTTAGGTTGTTGATATTTCTCCCGGCAATCTCAATTCCAACTTTTGATAACAATAAATATGGTTAATTATCTTAGGCAATATTAGTTAATCACTCCATGTTAATCACTTCTTACTGGTATGTATTCAAAGTTATATATCATACTCCGTTCTCTCTGAGTCATTTTTCTAGCCATTGATAAAAATTATCCCATGTTGCTGGAGTTGGGTATGTCTAGTTTAGTGAAGAGGGTGACATGATAGCAGTCTGCCATAAAGAAGAGGGGGGGTGTCAACCTATTCTCCAAAACACCAGAAGGCAGGACAAGAAGCAACGGATGGAAACGATACAGGACGACCTCCAGGTGGCCTCAACGACTCTCTCAAAGGAGGCAAATGACCAGCTGTCTGCGAGGAGTATAAATCCTTCCATCCTCCACCCTTCAGTCAGAATTGAAGAAGCTTCTGGGAGGTGAAGCGAAACATCTTCAAGGAAAAACAAGGGAAGTCCAGTTGCCTCTTGGAAAAAAGCACCGTTGAGACCTTAAGTTAGGTTCCAACTAAGCCTTAAGTGCAGCCTTACCAAAATGCCCAGATTCTCTACTTCCAATTTGCTTCGTTTTTAGTGGTCCTTTTACACATTCTTGGGAAATTCCTATTCCAGGGATGGCGAACTTTTTAGAGACCGAGTGCCCAAACCGCAACCCAAAACCCACTTATTTATCGCAAAGTGCCAGGGCCGCATCAGCATTGTGGTGCCCTCGGGGGCGGGGGGGCAGGGAGGCACTTCTGAGTGCCGCCTCTGGCACGCAAAAACCAGGGGCACAAAAATGGGCCACCGTGCTGCACGGCGGAAAAAACGGCCGCCGCCGCGCCACGGGATGCAGATACAAGGCACTGCACCATGCAAGAACGGGGCGGGGCTTGTGAGTATCACGCAGGCACTAGCCCCGCCCCATTGGTAGCACGTGCGTGCTCGCCGCCCTGTGTGCGCACGCACGCATGTAAAATGCTTCCCCCTCCCTTTTCTTCCAGTCCACCAATCCACAATGGTTGGTGACCTCTGCTCTACCACCTCTACTCAAGCTTGCAAGTCGGCCGCTTCGCCTCCTTTGTGCTGGGCGGGGCTCCTGCTCCGGGTGGCGGGGGCGGCCTGATGGACCTGCTTCTGGCGGCGGTGGCGCGCATGCCAACAGAGAGGGCTCTGAGTGCCGCCTCTGGCACGTGTGCCATAGGTTCGCCACCACTGTCCTATTCAAAGACCAGTCCAGACCTCTCTACACAGGGGGGGTCCTCAACTTACAACCGTTTAGCGACCCTTCAAAGTTGCAACTGGCACTGAAGAAAGGTGACTTGCAAGCGGTCCTCGCACTTTACAACGATC
>NW_015388900.1:34329-36538 GCF_001527695.2 Protobothrops mucrosquamatus
AGAGAGAGGGAGGGATAGAGAGGAAGAGGGAAGGAAAGGAAGGGAGAGGGAGGGAGAGAGAGGGAGAGGGAAGAAGAGAGGAAGGGACAGGGAGAGAGGGAGGGAGAGGGACGGAGGGAGAGAGAGGGAGGGAGGGAGTGAAAGGGAGAGAGGGAGGGAGAGAGGGACGGAGGGAGGGAGGAACCATTTTTTCTCTTCTTTCCCTAAACTAATTAAGGCATCCTTTCAAAGTGCAGCACAAGTGAGTTACAAATAGTCCTCAACTTACATCCACAAAGGAGCCCAACCTTTCCGTTGCTAAGCGAGACTTTTGTTAAGGGAGTTTGCCACATTGGGTGACCTTCTGGTTCAGGGAATCCCTGCGGTCACTAAGTCAGTCACGCGCTTATGAAGCGAACCCGGCTCCCCCCCCCCGTGGACTTTTGCTGGTCAGAATGTCGCAAAAGCGGGTCACGCCACCCCGGCACCCTGTGCCCGTCATAAATAGGAACCGGTTGCCAAGCCTCCGAATTTCGACCACGTGACCCTGGGGACGTCACAGCAATGTTCGTCAGTGTGAAAAACAGTCACTGCTCGCTTTGTCCAATGCCGTTGTAACTTCGGTCACTAAACGAACCGTCGTAAGTCGAGGACTACCCGGAGTCGTGTTGGGATGAGACCTTTCCGAGGTGCGACTCGGCTGCGGTTCTACGAGGATGGAGGCGTACCAGGTCAAGAAAAGGTGGATAAATAATGAGTATTATTTAGAAGCTAAGGAAGCTTCTGAAGCGGTGATACTCCACCTTAGCCACTGGAAGAGGCATGGACTTCAATTCCCAGAATTCCCCAGACAGCTCTGCTGTCTGGGGAATTCTGGGAGTTGAAGTCCACGCCTCTTCCAGTGGCTAAGGTTGAAAATCACGACTCTAAGGATAAAAAAAGTCGCCTATCAGCCTCCAGGAACCAAGACTGTCACCTAGAGTTCCTTGTAGTCCTCAGCTTACAACAGTTTCATTTCACGACCGTTCAAAGTTACGACGGCATACGTGACTTACGACCCTTTTCCACACTTACGACCTGTGGAGTGTCCCCCTGATCGCGCGATCAAAATTCGGACAGGTTCATATGACAGTCGCGGCATCCTGGGGTCAGGTGTTCGTCCCCTTCTGACAGGCAAAGTAAACAGGGAAGCCGGGTTCGCTTAACGACCGGGTTACTCATTTAACGACTGCAGCGATTCGCTTAACGACCCCTTACTGACGCCTTCCAAGGACCCGTCAGAGTTCAGCTTCTGAAGCCAGACAAGAGAGGAGAAAAGGTTGGATATGGTTGGCGCCATACAGATAGTCCTCAACTTATGACATAACTGAGCCCAGAAGTTCCGTTGCTAAGCAAGACAGTTTTTAAGTGAATCCGGCACAGTCGTTAAATAAATCCGGCTTCCCCCATTGACTTTGCTTGTCAGAAGGTCGCCAAAAGGGATCGCGCGACCCAGGGGACACAGCGACCGTCATAAACGCGAGTCAAATGCCAAGCGTCCGAGTTTCGAACACATGACCGGATGGATCCTGCAACGGTCATGTTGTGCGAAAAACAGTCATCGTTCCCCTTTTTCCCGTGCCATTTTGTACGTCGCTAAATGACGTCCTAAGTTGAGGATTACCTGTACAGACCTGCGTCTAGACCAGTGGTCTTCAAACTTGGCCACTTTAAGACTTGTGGACTTCAACTCCCAGAATTCCTCTCTGCTGAAGAATTCTGGGAGTTGAAGTCCACTACACTCAATAGAAGAAGGGCCTTCAAACTTGACAACTTTAAGACTTGTGGACTTCAACTCCCAGAATTCCTCCTGGCTGAAGAATTCTGGGAGTTGAAGTCCACTACACTCAATAGAAGAAGGGCCTTCAGACTTGGCAACTTTAAGACTTGTGGGCTGAGGAATTCTGGGAGTTGAAGTCCACTACATCCAATAGAACGAGGGTCTTCAGACTTGGCAACTTTAAGACTTGTGGGCTGAAGAATTCTGGGAGTTGAAGTCCACTACGCTCAATAGAAGAAGGGCCTTCAAACTTGGCAACTTTAAGACTTGTGGGCTGAGGAATTCTAGGAGTTGAAGTCCACTACATTCAATAGAAGAAGGGCCTTCTGACTTGGCAACTTTAAGACTTGTGGGCTGAAGAATTCTGGGAGTTGAAGTCCACTACGCTCAATAGAAGAAGGGCCTTCAAAC
>NW_015388900.1:36670-53213 GCF_001527695.2 Protobothrops mucrosquamatus
TGAAGTCCACTACGCTCAATAGAAGAAGGGCCTTCAAACTTGGCAACTTTAAGACTTGTGGGCTGAGGAATTCTAGGAGTTGAAGTCCACTACATTCAATAGAAGAAGGGCCTTCTGACTTGGCAACTTTAAGACTTGTGGGCTGAAGAATTCTGGGAGTTGAAGTCCACTACGCTCAATAGAAGAAGGGCCTTCAAACTTGGCAACTTTAAGACTTGTGGGCTGAGGAATTCTGGGAGATGAAGTCCACTACGCTCAATAGAAGAAGGGCCTTCAAACTTGGCAACTTTAAGACTTGTGGGCTGAGGAATTCTGGGAGATGAAGTCCACTACGCTCAATAGAAGAAGGGCCTTCAAACTTGGCAACTTTAAGACTTGTGGGCTGAGGAATTCTGGGAGATGAAGTCCACAAGTCTTAAAGTCGCCAAGTTTGAAGATCCCTGGTCTAGACTAGAGTCAGGCAGAAAAAGGCTATTTCAGTACCTTGGAGAGCTCTTGCAACGAGCGAAATTCACCCTTAGCTGATTTCTGCAACAGCTTTCAAAGCTCAACGGAGACCTTGACTTCATTGGTGTCTGCAGATTGGTTGGTTGGTTGATTGATCAGTTGATTGATTGATTGATCGATTGGTCGGTTGTTTGATCGGGTGCCATCAAGCCATTTCCAACTTCTGGCACCCACATGAGTCTCTCTCCGTGATGAGGCCGGCCTGGCGTAGTTCTGATTGTGTTTTGGTAGGGGCTTTTATATGGGGTATTTTAGAGCAGGCTTTTTATTCAATATTTATTGTGATTTTTGTTGTCGCCTGTTCACCGCCCTGAGTCCCGTAGGGGAGATAGGGCGGTATATAAATTTAAATAATAATAATAATAATAATGAACTGTCGCTGAGCTGTCGCTTCGGTTCTCCTTGCCCCCATCACCACCGTGAGTGAGTCCATCATCCTTTCTCCTGGCTCTCCATCTCTCCATCCTTCTCTCCATCTTTCCCAGCAGGAGAGCCAAAATACCACCTTTCTCCCGGGGGAGGGAGCACCCCCAGAGCTCAGAAAACACCAGTGAAGAAGAAGGCTCCAGTGGACGGGGAGGGGGGGAGGCACGCTTTGGGCCCCAACATCTGCCCTTCCCTTGCAGCAGTGGAATGGGTTGCAGCTGGCTTCTCCCCCCCCCCCCGATTTCTGGCAAGGGGGTTAGCGGGGGGGGGGGCAGAGAGAGAGTCTCCTCCACCCAGCCACTTCCTGATGCTCAGCAATTTCCCAGGCTTTTTTTTTACATTATTATTATTAATAATAATAATAATAATAATAATAATAATAATAATAATAGTAAAGTTGGAAGGGACTTTGGAGGTCATCTAGTCCAACCCCCTGCTCAGGCAGGAAACCCTATACCATTTCAGATAAATGGCTGTCCAGTCTCTTCTTAAAAGCTTCCAGTGTTGGAGCATTCACCGCTTCTGGAGGCAGGTAGTTCCACTGGTTAATTGTCCTCACTGTCAGGAAGTTTCTCCTTAGTTCTAGGTTGCTTCTCTCCTTGGTTAGTTTCCATCCGTTGCTTCTTGTCCTGCCTTCGGGCGCTTTGGAGAATAGCTTGACTGCCTCTTCTTTGGGGCAGCCCCTGAGATACTGGAACGCTGCTATCCTGTCCCCCCTCGTCCTTCTCTTCATTAAACTAGACATCCCCAGTTCCAGCAGCCGTTCCTTATATGCTTTAGCCTCCGGTCTAAAGAATATTATTATTATTATTATTATTATTATTATTATTATTATTATTATTATTATTATTATTATTATTATTATTATTATTATTATTATTATTATTATTATTATTATTATTGGAAACAGAGAAAGATTAATTATCGTTGGGGGGGGAGGAGGAGAAAGAGGGCGAGATGGTAAAGAGAGGTGCCAAAATTGCTGCCGGGGAGAAGAGAGGAGGGGGGGGGCAGGAAAACGTCACCAGGAGAGATTTCCTTATTGGGTCTCCCTCGGCTGCATCCTGTGTCCATATATGGGCATTTACGTCACAGCCAGCCCTGCTTGGGAACTCCAGAAATGGAAGCGCCGGGTTGCAACGGAAGATGCGAGGCAGATATAAAAAGCGGCCCTGCAGCTTCGGGACTCTTTGCTTACAAACAACAGGAGGCAGCCCCGAGCACCTGCGGAGCCCGGCCAGCCCAGGTGAGGCCGGCAGGTGAGGCCGGGCCGGGCCAAAGCAAGGCAAGGCAAGGCAGGAACCCACCCACCCACCCCGGTTCCCCTTTGCCACGTGCACCCCTGGAGGAGACGGTCACCCCCTGAGCCCGGGGGGGCTGGAGCTGTGCAGCGGAGGGGGCCGGATTCCACCCACCTGCCTTCCTCCTCCTCCTCCTCCTCCTCCTCCTTCTCTCCTACTCCATCCTCGGGACATGTTGAACCTCATGGACTTCTCCCGCCAGGAAACCCCGAGAGCCGAAGACCAAGGAGAGCAGCTGCCTCCGCTCCTGAGCCAGCCCCCCAGGGAAGAAGCCCCCGACTATTTTGCAGGTAAGGAAGGGAGGAGGAGGAGGAGGAGGAGGTGGTGGTGAAGATCAGGCTGCAAGCTCTTGTAAATGACCCCTTTGGGGGAAAGCGCAAGATGAGGGGCAGAATCAAAGCCACTTTGTTGTCTTCTGTCTCTCTCTCTCTCTCTCTCTCTCTAGGCCAGAGATGGATAGCCTTGGGGGGGGGCTGGGGTGCCTTTCAGCGTTTTTTTGGGGGGGGGCAGGAAGCTGGGGTGGTGCAATGAGAAGTGGGGGCTCTGTGGGTGCGGGGGGGATCATTTTTTAAAAAAAACTAAGCTTCTCTCGGGTGCCTTTGAGTGATGCCCATCTCAAAATGGCAGGGATCTCGGCCACCAATTTTCAGCAGCCGTGACGGGGAGCTTGGCCAGACCTGGGGGGGTGGGGGTGTTGTTGTTGCTCAGCTTGCCCCCCCCCCTATATTCTGGATGACTGGCCCCCCCTCCCCACCTTTGTAAGGCTCAGATAGAAGGGGTTCAATGTCAGAATGCCCTAAACCCTCACGTATTAATAATCATGCTAGATTATTATTCTAATCGTCCACGAATTATCTTTCAAGGGGGGCTGTAAGAGGTGAGTAGGTGAGTTCCCACGGCCAAGGTCGCGTGATCGGGGAGGAGGAGAGGGGGGGCTTCGAACTGCATGTTTGCAAAGAGAGGCGACCCCCAATCCTGCCAAGTTGAAGCGGAAGGGCTCCCGAGAGGTCATCTAGCTCAACCCCCGTAAAATCGCCAGAATTCTGGACACGTCTTTCCCAAACGTTGCCCTCTGAGGGACACAGGTTGACCTCCTCGCCCCCTTCCCACAATTTCTTCCACTTGGAGAATTCCCTGTGGGGTTTGGAGACAGGGTTTGGGGAAGGGCGATCCGTCCACCGCCATCCTGACTTTGTTCCCAGGATGGGGGTGTGGGGGGGCTGAAGGACTTTTTTTTTTATTTTATTTTAATATAATGGCTCTTGAAGATGGTTTATTTCCAGTCTTCGAGTGGGAAGTTTATTTATGTATATATTTGTATCCCGCCTGTATTGGTTCTTAGAAATAACTCGAGGTGGCGAACAGATACCTAATATTCCTTCCTTCTCCTATTTTCCCCCTCAACAACCACCCTGTGAGGTGGGTTTGGGCAGAAAGAGAAGGACTGGCCCAAAGTCACCCAGCTGGCTTTCATGCTAAGGCAGAACTAGAACTCACCGTCTCCTGGTGATTGGCCCAAAGTCATGCAGTCGGCTTTTTTGCTTAGGCAGGACTAGAACTCAGTCTCCTGGTGATTGGCCCCAAATCAGTCAACTGGCTTTCATGCTAAGGCAGAACTAGAACTCAGTCTCCTGGTGATTGGCCCAAAGTCATGCACTCGGCTTTTTTGCCTAGGCAGGACTAGAACTCACAGTCTCCTGGTGATTGGCCCGAAATCACTCAGCTGGCTTTTCTGACTAAGGCAGGACTAGAACTCACAGCCCCCTGGTGATTGGCCCAAAGTCACCAGCTGGCTTTCATGGCTAAGGCAGGACTAGAACTCACAGTCTCCTGGTGATTGGCCCCAAATCAGTCAACTGGCTTTCATGCTAAGGTGGAACTAGAACTCACCGTCTCCTGGTGATTGACCCAACATCACCCAGCCGGCTTTCATGCCTAAGGCGGGACTAGAACACACCATCTCCTGGTGATCAGCCTAAAGTCACCCAGTCACCTTTCATGCCTAAGGCAAGACTAGAACTCACAGTCTCCTGGTGATTGGCCCAAAGTCACCCAGCCGGCTTTCCTGACTAAAGCGGGACTAGAACTCCCTCTTTCTAGCCGAGTGCCTCAACCATTAAACCAAACTGGCTCTAAGCTCAGAGTTAAATTTCAGAGTAAGTTATGAGCTCCAAGCTCAGTTACGCTGGCTGGGGAATTCTGGGAATTGAAGTCCGCAGATCATACAGGTGTCAAAGTTGAGAAACAGTAAGGAGTCTCTACCAAGCAGGATGGTACAAACTTTATATTAGTCAGAGCAGGGGTAGTCAACCTTGGCTCTTTTATGACTCGTGGACTTCAACTCCCAGAATTCCTGAGCCAGCCATGCTGAGGGGAAAGGGAGAGGTTTCCAAGCTGAGCCATGCTGGCTCAGGAATTCTGGGAGTTGAAGTCCACGAGTCATAAAAGAGCCAAGGATGCCTACCCCTGGCCTAGGCTTAGGCCACTTTATGACTCGTGGACTTCAACTCCCAGAATTCCTGAGCCAGCATGGCTCAGCTTGGAAACTCTCCTTTTCCCCTCAGCATGGCTGGCTCAGGAATTCTGGGAGTTGAAGTCCACGAGTCAAAAAAGAGCCGAGGTTGCCTACCTCTGGCCTAGGCCGCTTTCTGACTCGTGGACTTCAACTCCCAGAATTCCTGAGCCAGCATGGCTCAGCTTGGAAACCTCTCCCTTTCCCCTCAGCATGGCTGGCTCAGGAATTCTGGGAGTTGAAGTCCACCAGTCATAAAAGAGCCAAGGTTGACTACCCCTGAGTTAGAGCATAATGCTGCCTGAGGAATTCTGGGAGTTGAAGTCCAAACATCTTAAAATTCCTAAGAAACACTGCTCTGGATGAATCTAGGTTAGCCCTAACAATACTATCCCTGTTATTTAGGGCCTCAACTGAGGCCCAACATTTACGTTGCTAAGTGGGGAGTTTCTCAAGCGAGTTTCCCCCCCCCCATTTTACGACGTTTCTGCCCACCGTCCTTCAGCGAAACCCTGCAGAGGTTTAAATAGTCACACGGTTGTTTAGGGACACTGCAACCGTCATAAATGCGAGTCAGTTGCCAAGCCTCCGAACGTAGATCAGGCGACCCCGGGGGAGGCTGCCACGGCCGTCGGTGTGTAAAACGGTCACAAGTCCCCTTTTTTTTTTCCCCAGCGCCGTTGTAACTTGGAACAGTCACTAAACGAACTTGTAAGTTGTAAGCCGAGGAATACTTGTGTGTAGAAACCCTTGTAAACTCAATGTCTCCCGTTGTTGATTTTCCAGCTGACTTGATGGGAGCTACCATGAACTCTGAACCAGTGGACTACTACTTCCTTTCCGGAGAGGTGTCCCCACCGGTCAGTTACTCCGGCAGCCTTTTTATCAAGACGGAACAATGCCAAGATCAGGAGTCCCTCTTCAACTTGATGTCCGGGATCTTAGGACTTTCTCCCTTCTCTGCTCTGGAAGGTCACCAGAGGCCACCAGAGACCAGCTACACCATCCCCGAGGTTCTCCAGAACCACCTGGATCTCTACTCTACCTGCCAGCCTGAGCTGAACATCTCCGTGCAACCGTCTTTAGCCGAACAAGGCTATAGTTCCTCCTTCTCGAGTGCGGAGAACCTCCAGCAGTTCCAGGCTTCTTCTGAAGAGAGGGCCTCCTCTTCTCACTGTCTCTTTCAGGAGAAGCTTTTGGATTCCAAGCAGGACGTCAAGCTCTCCTCCATCTCTCCCACCGCGGAGAAGTTCAAATCTTCCTGCTCCCATTGGGAGCACCTCAGCCAGCCTCACTCTTATTTGCCGGCCGAGTGTCCACCTTCAGAGGCCTTCCACCCAGTGGAGGCAAGTCAAGCCATGTTTCCCCAGATGGCCCCCAAGACGGAGAACGTGTTGATGGTCAGCTGCCAGTCAGAACTCAACTCTCTCTCTGAACAATCCGGGACTTTTGGACCTCCCTTGGATTTTGGTTGTCACGCCGAAGCATTCCTAAGCCACGGTCAACTCCCCGCGGACTTTGTGGACACCAAGCCCCCGCCTAAACTTTCCCCTCCGTTCACCCAAGAATTTGAAGCTCCCGTCGCCCACCCGGAAGTCCTCCCAACCTTGATGCACCCCAACAGTCTCAAGCTGCCGGGCAACTCCATGACGGACTTTTTAGCTCACCTCCCGAGTTCTTCCGCCAACAGTTTGGGACTTGGCAGGACCCCCGGCAGCCTGGCAGGCCCCAAGAAGAAGACACGGCGTGGGAAATGTTCTTCTAAATGCTTTTGTCCCAAACCCCACGAGAAGGCCTTCGCCTGCCCGGTAGAAAACTGCGTCAGGAGCTTTGCCAGATCAGACGAGCTCAACAGACACCTCCGGATACACACTGGCCACAAGCCCTTCCAGTGCCGCATCTGCCTGAGGAACTTTAGCCGCAGTGACCACCTGACCACCCACATCAGGACCCACACGGGGGAAAAGCCCTTCTCCTGCGACGACTGCGGCCGCCGCTTCGCCAGGAGCGACGAGAAGAAAAGACACAGCAAGGTCCACTTGAAGCAGAAAGCACGGGCGGAAGAGAAACTCAAGGGACTTGGGTTTTACACCATGGGACTTTCCTTCGGGACCCTCTAAGGCCGATTTGAGAGGGGGAGACGCTGCGATTGGGGCGGGAGTGACCATTCTTTGAAGCACTTTTGCAGGAACGCTCAGGGGAGAAGGAACACCTGTCCACGACGGGGTAGCGTGGGAAAGAAGCGAGCATGGATGGACCCAAGGGCAAGTCCATCCAGCGGGTTGACTGGCTAAGCGCAGCAGAGGAGAAGGCCACTTCCGTGGATGAACGGATGGGAGAAAACCCGAGGGAAGGAGGAGAAGAAAAGACTGTTGGGCTTCAACCACCGTTCAAACACCATGGGCGTTCAACCGTGGTGGGCCTCCATAGCGATGTATAGCCTAATGTTTTCCAACTGGTGCAGCTTTTAAATGTATTTCAGCACCATGATGTGTGGACAGCTCCAAGACAGGGACTTCAGATTTTCTTTGACAAAAATCAAAGGAAAAAAAATGTATTTTCATTTTTGTATTTAGCTTTAGTTAAAGAGGGGTGTGTGTGTGAGCGTGTGTGTGAGTGTGCGTGCCTCTGTGTGTGTGTGTGAATAACTGCCTATGTTTTATACAGGATCACCTTGGAAGCACTCTGGTTTTTAAATCAATTGAATCTTTCTCTTTCATAAGCACTTTAACGAACTGTCTGAGAAGGAAGGGCCATTTTATATATATATAAATATATAAATGGCTTTATATATATATATATATATCCATCCTTTTAGAACATGTATAAAAACAAAATCAGCATGATTTATTTGCTCTGGAGTTTTTTTTTAAAAAACACACACATACACACACACACACACACACACAACTTGGCTTTAACGAACATTTTTGCTATACAAATTGTGATGGGGTGGGGATTTAATTTTTTTTTTTTTAAAAAAAATGCAAATCTCTTTCTTTGTAAAAAAAAAAAAAAGGGAATGTGTTCAGAGAAAACCGTGTTTATTTTTACAATAAAGAAAACCTGCTTTAATGTACAACTCCTGGCTGAAGAAGTGCGGACAACCCCCGGGGGGGGGGGCTTTATGGGGAAGGGTCCAGCACTGAAGCTGAGGGCTGAGGGGGAGATGGGCTGGGTGGGTGGGTGGGATCAGCCCCCCTCGCTGCCTCGAAGCGCTGGAGGGGATTCAGGGAGGTGGAATCGCTGCCTGTCCACTCTGCTGGGTGGGGAATCCCACCGGTGAAGCGAGCCCCTGTACATGGACAGAGTGCTTCCCCTTCTCGCAATGGATAGGTACCTTGGAGGTCTTCTAGTCCAACACCCTGCTCAAGCTGGAGACCCTATGTCAATCCAGACAAATGTTTGTTCTTAAAAGCCTCCAGTGATGGAGCATCCACAACTTCTGGAGGCGGGTTGTTCCACTGGTTAATTGTCCTCACTGTCTGGAAATTTCTCCTTAGTTCTAGGTTGCTTCTCCCCTTGGTTAGTTTCCATCCGTTGCTTCTTGTCCTGCCTTCTTCAGGTGCTTTGGAGAAGAGCTTGACTCCCTCTTCTTTGGGGCAGCCCCTGAGATACTGGAACGCTGCTATCGTGTCCCCCCTCGTCCTTCTCTTCATTAAACTAGACATACCCAATTCCAGCAGCCTTTCCTTATATGCTTTAGCCTCCAGTCCCCTAATCAGAGTATTTTCCCACACAACACTCTTCCTGAGGTTGCAGCCCCGTACACACAACCTTGTGACTGCCCAACCCCCCCCAGCCTGCCCCCATGAGCCGAGATCTCTCCAATTCTAGATCGATAGCTTAACCACAGCATCACACTGCTCTTTTTCACAGTTGTTGGGTGGTGGTAGAAGGAGTTGACAAGGTCTCAACTACCTGTAGTTACTGACAGAGGCTGCTTTTGCAGGTGTTGTTCCAGAAGGGGGGAGGGGGGGTGTCCAACCTTGGCCACTTTAAGACTGGTGGACTCCAACTCCCAGAATTCCTTGCCCAGCAGGTCTGTAAGTCTTAAGGCTGAAGTCCACGGCTCTTCAAAATTGCCAAATTATGAGTGAGATCAACAAGCAGGGGGTTAAGGAGGACACCAACTTGAGTCAAGCTTTGTCTTCTCAGCTGCTTGAAGGTTGGTGAACACTCAACTGTCCTCCTTCTAAGTGTGACAGCAGTCTTCCCATATTGGAGGGGCTGCCCCAAAGAAGACGAGGGGAGGGGGGGTCAAACTATTCTCCAAAGCGCCTGAAGGCAGGACGAGAAGCAACGGATGGAAACTCATCAAGGAGAGAAGCAACCTGGAACTAAGGAGGAATTTCCTGACAGCGAGGACGATGAACTAGTCCAGGGCTTTTCAACCTTTTCACCCATTGTACCACTTTTAGGCTAGGGCAACATCCGAGGACCACCAGTCGCCTAGCAAGGTGTCAAAAACTTGATGACCCCCCCAAAAAAGGACAAAAAGTGATGAAGTACAGGTAGTCCTCGACTTACAACAGTTCACTTAGTGACTGTTCGAAGTTACAATGGCACTGAAAAAAGTGCCCCCCAAGCCACAGCTGAGCAAGACGCCTGCCTGCCTGCCTGGCCGCGCTCTTCCTCCTGTCCGAGGTTTCCATCGTTGTGAGCATTTCTGTTGAGGATTGGCAGAGAGGGTGGGGTGGGGGGGTGTTTGGTTTTTATTCCCCCCGTCTGCTGGGTGGTTGCAGCAGGTTTTGGTCCCTTCACATGACCCTGGGACACTGTGACCGTCATAAATATGAATCAGTTGCCAAGCATCTGAATGTAAATCACAAGACCCTGGAGATGCTGCAACATTCCAGCTGATCGGCGCTTCTTCAGGGCTCAGCAGAAGCACCAGGATCAGTGCTGAGCTCCAGCTGGATCCTGGCACTGATCCTGGTGCTTCCGCTGAGCCCTGACAGCCCCGAAGAAGCGCCTATCAGCTGGAAAGCGGCACTGATCCTGGCGCTTCCGCTGAGCCCTGACAGCCCTGCAGCTCCAGCCGTCTCTCGCTCAGGCTTGTGTGGTGCTGCCACCGGTTCAGCCCATTCTCCTCCCCCACTACCACTTTTCTAGGATGGTCGTGTACCACCTGCCAGGTGCTGATGTACCACAGGTGGTACCCGTACCACTGGTTGAAAAGCCCTGGGCTAGATGACCTCCAAGGTCCCTTCCAGTTCTATTCTGATGAACTGAGAGCTTCGTTGTCAGATGTTTCAGTCTCACAGACTCAGCATAATAGCAATGAGATCACACCGAGGAACTTTTAGCTCTGTGTCATCTTCCCAGGCATTCAAAACAGGCTGCTTAAGTATAATAGTATAATAGTCTTTCCTGTGAGTAAAGCAGGTGGATGGGGCCACTGCATCACTCCCTTTGGAGCAAGCTGTGTGTGTGTGGGGAACTGAGTCAAAGGTTTTCCATCATTCTGCCTTCAATTATCCGGGCCTTCCTTCTCAATCTCTTTCTCTTCTAGAGTGCACAGAGAAGAGCAACAAAGATGATTAAGGGGCTGGAGGCTAAAACATATAAGGAACGGTTGCTGGAATTGGGAATGTCTAGTTTAATGAAGAGAAGGACGAGGGGGGACAGGATAGCAGTCTTCCAGTATCTCAGGGGCTGCCCCAAAGAAGAGGGAGTCAAGCTATTTTCCAAGGCGCCTGAAGGCAGGACAAGAAGCAACGGATGGAAACTGATCAAAGAGAGAAGCAACCTAGAACTAAGGAGAAACTTCCTGACAGTGAGAATGATTAGACAGTGGGAATGATTGCCTCCAGAAGTTGTGGATGCGCCAACACTGGAGGTTTTCAAGAAGAGACTGGACAACCATTTGTCTGAAATGGTATAGGGTTTTCTGCCTGAGCCGGGGGTTGGACTAGAGGACCTCCAAGGTCCCTTCCAACTATTCTATTCTATTCTATTCTATTCTATTCTATTCTATTCTATTCTATTCTATTCTATTCTCGGAGTTGAAGTCCACATATCTTAAAGTCACCAAGATTGGGAAACGCAATTTTAAGACATATTTCAAGATTACACAAGTAGTCCTCGATTTGCTACCACAACTGAGCCTATAAATCGAGGATGACCTGCAGGTTGCTTCGTAAGGGTTCCTCGACACAGCTTGGATAGGACAACAATTTTAACCCTAAATATGTCTGTCATTGAAGGAGCCAGCCAGTTAAGAGAAGAAAATCAAGAACTTGAGGCAGACCCAGAAGAAGAAGGAGGAGGAGGAGGAGGAGGAGGAGGAGGAGGAGGAGGAGGAGGAGGAGAAGGAGAAGGAGAAGGAGAAGGAGGAGGAGGAGGAGGAGAAGAAGAAGAGAAGAAGAAGAAGAAGAAGAAGAAGAAGAAGAAGAAGAAGAAGAAGAAGAAGAAGAAGAAGAAGAAGAAGAAGAAGAAGAAGAAGAAGAAGAAGAAGAAGAAGAAGAAGAAGAAGAAGAAGAAGAAGAAGAAGAAGAAGAAGAAGAAGAAGAAGAAGAAGAAGAAGAAGAAGAAGAAGAATAATCAATCATCTAATGCTTCGGGTGTGGAGCAAGGTCTGAAGTTCACCAAAGGACCCTTCCAGGAATTTCCAATCAATGCTACTGAAGGAGTAAACCTGGGTTTGCAATCCAAGAGTTCCTGTTTTCCCCATTCTACAGAAGTGGCTTGTTTACCCGGGAAGAATTTAGAGCAGTTGCCATAACAACCAAACACTGAATAATGAATGCTGTCTCAACTCCATGCTGCTTCCTGGAGTTTAGGTACTGAACCCGCCCATGATTTGGGAGGTGGTCACCCAAAGCTGGCTCTTAACCATGGTTTAGCTCTAGAGGCGCATCTCTGTTCTAGAACTCTTATCTGGGAAGAAGTCTTCAACAGATTGAGAAGAACTTCTTAACATGACTCTGAACGTGTCGATTTTGGACCAGAAGATAGGATATTTGTTTGGTGACATTAAGGGGAAGCTTCGAGCAATCCTGGTCAAGTCTAAAGCAAACCACGGGCAGAAGCATCCATT
This sequence comes from Protobothrops mucrosquamatus, assembly GCF_001527695.2. Taxonomy (NCBI): domain Eukaryota; kingdom Metazoa; phylum Chordata; class Lepidosauria; order Squamata; family Viperidae; genus Protobothrops; species Protobothrops mucrosquamatus. Next base: position 48,459 of record NW_015388900.1, read on the forward strand.
TGACAAGACTGGGGACCCTGTTTTGGGTTGGACCCATCCCAGCTCAACCTGCAAAATGTCCAGAACCCTCTGAGCTTGGCGGTTCCCTTGCAGACGTTTCATCGCCAAACTAGGTAACGGCATCAGTGCACTGATGACGTTACCTACTTTGGTAATGAAAGGTCTACAAGGAAACAGCCAAAATCAGAGAGTACCAAGGACTCTACAGTCCTCCTCTCCCTCCTCCTCCTCTTCTCCTCTCTGCAAACACCACTCCCTTTTAGCATTGATGACGTTGCGTAGTTGGGCGATGAAAGGTCTACGAAAAAAACAGCCAAACTCGGAGAGTGTGGAAAAACAGGTCATAAGTCCCGTTGTAAGTTCCAACGGTCACTCATTCACTCACTCAATCACTCAATCACTCAATCACTCAATCAATCAATCAATCAATCAATCAATCAATCAATCAATCAATCAATCAATCTTTTTATATTTATGTTTATTATTGTATAATAGAGTTAAAGTATGTTAATATTTGATTGTATTATGTTTGGGTAGTATTATTTAGATATGTGATGATATGTGCTTATCCCTGTACTCAGTTCTGGGAAGTCCGGGGGGGATGAGGGGGGTAGAGATATGCAAAATTTGGTGTATTAATATGTTATAGAATAATGTATTTTATTTTATTTTTTTAAAGAGGAGGTGCTCGATTAGCAACTGCATCCGAAGGATGAGGAAAGGAAGGAGGTGGGATGTGTAGGGTAGTTGAAAGAGAGGAGGGGGTGCAGGTAGGAGGGGAGGAGAGGAGAAGGGAAGTAGGTAGGAAGGATGAAAGAGAGGGCGGATGCAGTGGGGGGGGGGCTGCCGAGCACCTCTGAAAATATGGTTATGTTTAATGTGTTTTTTTTATTAATGTACACCATATTTGTATTTAGAATTTGTTTATTTGAAAATTAATAAAAAATTGGGAAAAAAAATCAATCAATCAATCATTACAGCCAAAGGCCAACACCTAAATTAAACATTCAGTTAAAACAGTGGTTCTAAACCTGTGGGTCGGGACCCCATTTGGGGTCGATTGACCATTTCATGGGGGTCGCCAAGCAAGGCTGTCCGCCATTTTTTTGTCCGCCATTTTTTTTGTCTGCCATTTTTTCCCCCTTTTCCGGCGGGTGCCTTGCCTCCCTTGGGCTGGGCCAGCTGGTGGTCGGCCTGCTCCGTCTCTGTCGCTTGCCAGCTACGCCTCGGCCGGTGCAGGGGGCGGAACCACGCATGCGCGGCACTCCCGGGCAGGGAAAGTCCTCGACGTACGACCGGTTGGGTAGTCCTCGACTTACGACCGGTTTAGTCCTCGACTTACGACCGGTTTAGTCCTCGACTTACGACCGGTTGGGGTCGCGGCATTAAAAAGGTTGAGAACCACTGAGTTAAAACAAAACCAAACAGAACCAACACAAGAGGACATAGCCATATATTACCATTAATGATGTAATCAATGGGTGATCAAAGTCTGCCTAGTTTTACAGACAGTACAAAAAAAAACAACTAGCTAGCTTCAGAAAAACTGAATCATACTGACCTGACAATAAAAATGCATTGACTATAGTCTAATGCTGGATAGAAACACGTACTAAATTGTGGTAAGTGATTCGCTTAAGAACCAAGGTCTTAAAATTGGGCGCGACTCCACTTAACAATTTGCAATGGAAATTCTAACCTCAGTTGTGCTCATAAGTTGAGGACTATCTGAGTTCGGAAGCAGATCGTCTGGCTGTTTTTTAGAGGTCTGTTTTTCTTGCAATCGCTCCCACTTTTGGGGCAATCGAAAAAAAAGAATGCCCTTAATTATCACACACACACATACACACCGCCGCAATAACTTGTGTGGTCCTGCTATCAATTCTAAGAAATCAGGATTTAAACCAACTGCAAAGTGCAGCCTCTGCTCCTTGTTCCCATCTTCAGCTAATTTCACCCAATTTCTTCCGAGTATCTTTTTTCCCCCGCTGCTGCCCTTATGCCAATAACAAGAATGAATCAGATTTCAGCCTCAATTAATCCCTTTTCTCATGAAAACACAACATGCCAGGTGGTTTGTGTTAGAGGTGCTTCCAGTGTTCAGGGGACTAGTGAGTTATACCTGTTTATGGCACCTGATTCATAGGTTTATTTATTTTTTTGTCCCAAAATTTGAATCACATAATGACAGGCGTTTTATTCCCCGGTTCCCAACGTGTTTAACTTCTCTTTAATGGTTTGATTTCGTTGTTAGGCTGAGGACCCACTGTTTATGTTGAGAATGTGAGGGGTCTACTGATAGGTTCTACGTTTAGGCAAGAAAAACCAAATGCACAGGTATAGTAGTATAGGGGGTACCTTGCTCAATAGTAGCAACTGTGAGAGGGATCTCGGAGTCCCAGTGGACGATCCCTTAAATAGGAGCCAGCCGTGTGCTGCAGCTGCCAAAAAAGCCAACACAGTGCTAGGCTGCATTGACAGAGGGATAGGATCAAGATCACGTGAAGGGTTAATACCACTTTACAAGGCCTTAGTAAGGCCACACCTGGAATACGGCATCCAGTTTTGGTCACCACGATGTAAAAAAGATGTTGAGACTTTGGAAAGAGTACAGAGAAGAGCAACAAAGATGATTAGGGGACTGGAGGCTAAAACATATAAGGAACGGTTGCTGGAATTGGGTATGTCTAGTTTAATGAAGAGAAGGACCAGGGGGGGCATGATAACAGCCTTCCAGTATCTCAGGGGCTGCCCCAAAGAAGAGGGAGTCAAGCTATTCTCCAAAGCGCCTGAAGAAGGCAGGACAAGAAGCAACAGATGGAAACTCATCAAGGAGAGAAGCAACCTAGAACTAAGGAGAAACTTCCTGACAGTTAGAACAATTAACCAGTGGAACAACCTGCCTCCAGAAGTGGTGAATGCTCCAACAGTGGAAGTTTTAAAGAAGAGACTGGACAGCCATTTGTCTGAAATGGTCTAGGGCAGTGGTTCTCAACCTTTTTAATGCCACGACCCCAACCGGTCGTAAGTCGAGGACTAAACCGGTCGTAAGTCGAGGACTAAACCGGTCGTAAGTCGAGGACTAAACCGGTTGTAAGTCGAGGACTACCCAACCGGTTGTAAGTTGAGGACTTTCCCTGCCCGGGAGCGCCGTGCATGCGTGGTTCCGCCCCCTGCGCCATCCCAGGCGTAGCTGGCAAGCGGCAGAGTCGGAGCAGGCCGATCACCAGCTGGCCCAGCCCAAGGGAGGTAAGGCACCCGCCGGAAAAGGGGGAAAAATGGCGGACAAAAAAATGGCAGACAAAAAAAATGGCGGACAGCCTTGCTTGGCGACCCCCATGAAATGGTCGATCGACCCCAAATGGGGTCCCGACCCACAGGTTGAGAACCGCTGGTCTAGGGTTTCCTGCCTGAGCAGGGGGTTGGACTAGATGACCTCCAACGTCCCTTCCCACATAATAATAATAATAATAATAATAATAATAATAATAATAATAATAATAATAATAATAATAATAATAATATTATTATTATTATTATTATTATTATTATTATTATTATTATTATTATTATTATTATTATTATTATTATTATAATATCTTTTCAGCCCTCCTTCTGACCCCCACAATATACAGGTCCTCATAGGAAAGGGGGGGGGCTGGTTGCAATTGTTCTTCAGCAGTCCTATCGACCCTTTGAAGTCTATGCCTGTCCTGTTTGGTTGCCCCATTTTGCGACTTTTCTCGCCACCGTTAAGTGAATCACTGCAGCTGTTAAGTTAGCGACACGGTTGTTAAGTGAATCTGTCTTCCCCCCCATTGACTTTGCTGGTCAAGAGGTCGCAAAAGGGAGGGGGTCACGTGACCCCAGGACACTACAAACCATCATAAGTACGAGTCAGTTGCCAATTTGGATCATGTGACCACGGTCGTAAGTGTGAACAATGGTCCTAAGTCACTTTTTTCGGTGCCGTTGTAACTTTGGGCGGACACTAAATGAACGGTTGTAAGTTGAGAACTTTTTTTCAGTAATTCCTCTGAAACACTGGATCAGCAGCTCCGTGGGTGATCTGAACTTCCTGCGTGGACACAGGGAGAACATTTTTTTAAATGGTGGTTCTGAAGTCAGGGGTCCATTCCAAGTCCTGGAATGGAACGTGAAACGTATTCATTTTTACAGAAAAGAATCCGTTTCATTGTTATAGCACTTTTTTTTTTAAAACCACGTTTCTAGGCCAAAGAATGGCAAATGTGAATTTTTAAATATGCTTTTAGGGACACCTGGGGAGCCCTTTCTGAGCCCAGTGGAAAAGTATTTTGCCAGCGTTTAATACCAGACAGCCATGTGTGATATTTGCTGAAGGAATAAGCCAAGGTTTAAAAATCTACATATTCAGAATTGATCAGGGAGGTTGGTGCTAATCTGCACACGGAAAGGCAGCTTAACTCGAGATGAGGCTGAGCTGTTTGGTTTTGCAGTTCCTGGAGTGCTTAAGTCTTTTTTTTTTTAATTAATTAAATTTGCTGGCTACTCGTCTCACAGCGTGGTTTTATATGGCTGTCAGTCAGCTGGGTTTTTTTGGCTAAGGTGGGACTAGAACTCACCGTCTCCTGGTGATTGGCCCAAAGTCACCCAGCTGGCTTTTGTGCTTAAGGTGGGACTAGAACTCACAGCCTCCTGGTGATTGGCCCAAAGTCACCCAGCTGGCTTTTGTGCTTAAGGTGGGACTAGAACTCACAGCCTCCTGGTGATTGG
>NW_015388900.1:53359-72729 GCF_001527695.2 Protobothrops mucrosquamatus
GCTGTCAGTCAGCTGGGTTTTTTTGGCTAAGGTGGGACTAGAACTCACCGTCTCCTGGTGATTGGCCCAAAGTCACCCAGCTGGCTTTTGTGCTTAAGGTGGGACTAGAACTCACAGCCTCCTGGTGATTGGCCCAAAGTCACCCAGCTGGCTTTTGTGCTTAAGGTGGGACTAGAACTCACAGCCTCCTGGTGATTGGTCCAAAGTCACCCAGCTGTTTAATCCTTGTTTTCATAGAGTCAATGCAGTCGGCCCAGGTTCTAAATCGAAGAAACGACATGATGGCTTAGTTAGGGCGACAACTTGGACAACCTGCAGATCCATGGCCTTCAATGATTGGGTGGTCCGGCCAAGAGGGACATTGCCAAGAATTCTGGGAATTGAAGTCCGCGGGTCTTGAAGGGGTTCCTAGCTGGAGAAGGAGGACCTGGCGCTTGCCCTGAATGGAGTCAACTTCTGCTCCCATTAAGAACTTCTCTGGCTGCGGCTTCTTCCAAGGTGACCCGGTCCAGGGCTCTGCCAGCAGGGGAAGGAGGGAGGAGACCCCCCCTTCAATTACCTGCAGGGGATCTATAACCCTTTACGTGATCCACTGGATCCTTGCCAATCTGATGCACCTCCAGTGCCTAGTAGGATTATCTGTTCCTCTCTCCCTCCTTTCTTCTATTCCTTCCTTCCTTTCTCCCCCCTCTTTCCTTCTCTTTCTTTCTTTCTTTCTTTCTTTCTTTCTTTCTTTCTTTCTTTCTTTCTTTCTTTCTTATCTCTCTCTCTCTTTTTCTTTCTTTCCTTCTTTCTTTCTTTCTTTCTTTCTTTCCTTCTTTCTATCCTCCCTCCTTCTGTCTCCTTCCTTCCTCCCTCCTTCTTTCTCCTTCTTTCCTTTCTTTCTCCCTCCCTCCCTCCTTCTTTCCTTCTTTTTTCTTTCCTTCCTTCCCATCTTCCTACCTTTCAGTTTCTTTGACTTCCTTCCTTCCTTCCTGTCCCTTTCTCACTTTCCTTTCTCCTTCCCTATCCATTCATCCATCCATTCCTCCATCCATCCACCCTAAATTCCAGTCCTTCCTTCCTCCCTCCCTCCCTCCCCCCTCCCTCCTTCCTTCCTTCCTTTTTTCTTTCCTCCNTTCCTCCCTCCCTCCCTCTCTCCCTTCCCAAATCTTCATACCAGAGACTAAAATTATTTTTCCTTCTTTCTCCACAGGAATAAAATCAGATTTGAGCCCTTACGAAAAGCATCCACTTTCTGAGAACTTGGCTTTGGTGGGGGGGGCGATCTCCCAAATTTTGGCATTCCAGTCAACCTTCAAAGGTGGGGCCGTTTTGGGTTGCCCACCTGCTAGTCCTCAAAGGACGTGGATTATGGGAATCAGGCTTCCCCTAGATTAGAAGACTTGGACGAGCCCAGGGCCCAGCGAGATTCAAGGACCCAGTTCTGAATACGTTGATCTTGTAGCGGATAACAGAAAATCCATCAACATTAAACCAAAAATAAAAATAAAACCCCAATAGCTGCCCACTCAAGGTCCAGGCTTTATATCTCTTCCTCCTGCTGGCTGCTTGGGCAGCTAGAGGGTCAAATTCTTTGGCCTTGTTGTGGTGATTATGACTATTTTTGATTTATCAGGCCACAAACCTCTAGGACTCAAGAGGACGCACAGAATCCAAAATGTCGTAAGCACCTACAGCAATATACAGGCAGTTCTCGACTTACAGCAGTTCATTTAGTGACTGTTTGAAGATACAACAGCACTGGGGAAAAAAGACCGATGACCATTTTTCACACTTGCGTCCATAACAGCATCCCCCATTGTCACATGATTAAAATTGAATCGCTTGGCAACCGGTTCATACTTATGACGGTTTTAGCATCCTGGGATCCCACGGTCCTCTTTTCTGGACCTTCTGACAAGCAGTTTCACTTAATGACCGTATTGCTAACCGAGCAACTCAAGTCCTGCTAGGACTTGAGGCCAGCGTTCCTTTGGCGGCTCAGCCCGGCCTACCTCGCAGGGTTGTTGAGGCGGACAGGAGAAGAGAATGTTCTGGAACGACCCCAATTCTTGGCCGTACCGAGTGCAGAGACCCACTAGGCGTGGTTGCCCTTTTTGCTTTTGATATTCTTTATAATTTTAGCGTGCTGTTTTTACCTGGGCAAGACTGGGCAGCATAGAAACCTGATTAATAAATAAATACATTTAAAACAAATCCTTACTTGTTCGATTTCCACGGCTGTCCGTCTCGTCTACGGGCCGCCTGCAAGTGAAAACAAAGCTACAATCAGTACGCATAGTCCTCGGCTTACGGCCACAATGGAGCGCCGTGAGTTTTCCCCATTTTACGAACTTCCTTGCTACGTTTGTTAAGTGAATCACAGCAGTTGTTAAGTTAGGAACATGGTCGTTAAGCGAATCCGGCTTCCCCATTGACTTTGCTTGTCGGAAGGTCGCAAAAGGGGATCACGTGACCCCGGGACGCTGAAACCGTCGTAAATATGAGTCAGTTGTCCAGCATCTGAATTTTGATCATGAGGATGTTGCAACGGTCATAAGTGTGAAAAAGGGTCATAAGTCACTTTTTCGGTACCATTGTAACTTCAAAAGGTCACTAAATGAACTGTTGAAAAATTGAGGACTACCTGTATATTATTATTATTATTATTATTATTATTATTATTATTATTATTATTATTATTATTATTGATCATTGCAGTCAGCCAGATGTTCAGACTAGGTTTGGCATTTTTGTCTATCTATCGAGTCCTTACCAAGGACCTGGGACAGGCAGATGTGGATGTTTGATGGTATGATGATGATGATGATGATGATGATGATGATGATGATGATGTGCTGACATGTGACCGCAGGGCCGGGGCTCATGGAATTTCGGAATTAAGTCACCACACGCTTTGAAGTCATAACTTCAAATGATGGTTAAATGATAGGTCGTAAGTAAAGGATTACCTCTAGCCCAGAGGTGTCCAATCTTGGCTACTTTTAAGAATTGTGGACTTCAACCCCCAGAATTCCTCAGCTGGGGCATTCTGGGAATTGAAATCCACAGTTTCTAAAGTGGACACCCCAGAAATCGTGGGCGCTCCATCACTGGAGATTTTTAAGAAGAGACTAGACAATCACCTGTCTGAGATAGTATAGGTTCTCCTGCTTAAGCGGGGGGCTGGACTAGAAGACCTCCAAGGTCCCTTCCAGCTCCTATTCTATTAATTCTATTTCTATTCTATTCTATTCTATTCTATTCTATATTCTATTCCATTCCATTCTATATTCTATATTCTATTCTACATTATTATATTATATTATATTATATATTCTATTCCATTCCATTCCATTCCATTCTATATTCTATATTCTATACTATTCTATCATTATTCTATTCTATTCTATTCTATTCTATTCTATTCTATTCTATTCTATTCTATTCTATTCTATTCTAATGCCTCTTTTTGATATGATTATTATGATTATTATTTCCCTTTTGCTTTGCAGGGACACGGAGAGCTTCTGCACCGGAGACAAATTCCTTGTGTGTCCAGTCACAGAAATAAACTATTTTATCCTATATTCTAAAAACGAAGGTTAGACATCTCAGTAAAAATTAGGGATTTTGGCCCCTACAAAACAGGAAACGATACGTGCTGCCACCTAGTGGAGTTCAGAGGAAAAACTCCATTTTTCTGATGAGTAATGAAGAGATGCAGGTTGGCCTTGACTTACGACGGTAATGGAGACTGCCCATTAGGATCGTTGTGACGTCGTAAAGCGGGACATCACACCACTGACCAGATTTAATAACTATTTTTTTAAAGGCAGTCGATAAGCAAACTCGGTGGTCGTTAAATGAACCCACGGCTCACCAGGGCACGGTTTTCTTCAAAAAACGGAAGCACACCCAAAAAATGTGTCTTGAAATGTGACCGCAGAACGCTGCAACTGGCCGTAAGTGCTGTCATGTGACTACAGGGGTGGGGCCGATGGAAGCCACACCCTTTTTCCAGGTAGGTCATAACTTCAAATGGTGGCTAAGTGACGGGTTGTAAGTCGAGGACTACCTTTAGGCGAGAAGAGTCCAACCTTGGCTACTTTAAGACTTGTGGACTTCAACTCCCAGAATTCCCCAGCCAGCCATGCTGGCTGGGGAATTCTGGGAATTGAAGTCCACAGTTCTTAAAGTGGCCAAGGTTGGATAACACACACACACACACAAACACACACACACCATTCTAGGCTATTCCACACGCACACACTTCCAAGCGAAGTACACCCCAACTTTCCTCAAACAGAACCATAATGGGAGAAATCAGTGTTAGGAAACCCAGTTTAACACCATCCATCATCATCAAAGGTCAGCCAAATTCTCCACAGCTGGGGAAAAAAAAACAAACCAGGACTGCAGCATTGCCTCCCCCCAGGCTGGGGTTTTGAGGGAAGGGACCAGCTGTAAAGGAGGAGGGGGGGGAAACAGGGTTTGGAAAGGATCCCCCCCCCCCGCTCTCCCCACAGATGGCACCGCCCAAGTGGAGGAGGGACCTGGAGGAGCTCAGATCTGGAATGGGGAATTCTGGGAGCTGAAGTCCACATCTCTTTGAGTGGAGAAGGGCGCTGAGTCAATTGGGAGCGAGGCTGGCTGGGGAATTCTGGGAGTTGAAGTCCAAACATCATCATCATCATCATCTCCTCTTTCTTCCTCCTCCTCTTCCACTTCCTCCTCCTTGTTCTCTTCCTTCTCCTCTTCCTCCTCCTCCTTCCTCCTTCTCCTCTTTCTCCTTTTCTTCTTCCTCTTCCTCCTCCATTTCCTCTCCCTCTCCCTCTTCCTCCTCCCCTCCTCCTCTTTCTCCCCATCTTCCTTCCCCTCTTCCTTCTCCTTCTTGTCCTCCTTCTCCTTCTCCTCTTTCTTCTCCTCTTCCTCCTCCTCCTCTTCGCCCTCTTCTTCCTCCTTTTCCTCTCCTTCCTCCTCCTCTTCCTCCTCCTTTCTCCCCCATCCTCCTTCTCTTCTTCCTCCTCGTTTTTTCTTCGTCCTTTTCCTCTCCTTCCTCCTCCTTCTCTTCCTCCTCTTCCTTCTCTTCTTCCTCCTTTTCCCCTCCTTCCTCCTCCTCCCCTTCCTTCTTCTCCTCTCCCTCCTTCTTTCTCCCCATCCTCCTTCTTCCTCCTCCTCCTCCTCCTCTTCGTTCTTCCTCCTTTTCTCTCCTTCCTCCTCCTCTTCCTCCTCCTTCTCCTCTCCCTTCTTTCTCCCCATCCTCCTTCTCTTCCTCCTCCTCCTCCTCCTCTTCATTCTCTTCTTCCTCCTTTTCCTCTCCTTCCTCCTTCTCCTCTTCCTCCTCTCCCTCCTTCTCTTTCACCCCCATCCTCCTCCTCCAAAGGTGACTTCCTGCCCTTTTAAGTCACCTTGTAGACTTCCCAGCTCTGCTCCCGGGAAGTGGGGGGCTAAGCCTCCTGTGTCTCTGCTGGAATCTTGGAGAGAGAGAGAGAGAGAGAGAGAGAGAGAGAGAGAGAGAGAGAGAGAGAGAGAGAGAGAGAGAGAGAGAGAGAGAGAGAGAGAGAGAGAGAGAGAGAGAGAGAGAGAGAGAGACCTTCTTCCTCCACGCCCGGCTGATTCCCACGTTCCCTTGGTGGGCCCCGATGCCATTTGGAAGGTCCCATCTGCTCAAATCCTTCAACAGCAAAAAAAAAAAAGGACATTTTGTTTAGGGGGGGAAAAATATATCAGAAATTACAGATTGTACCAACCGAATCTCTCTCACACACACACCCTCACATGCCGGGGGAAGCTCAGAATAGAAGACGGTGATGCCCGATTGAGGAAAGATCAAAAAAATAAAAGCAAGCAAAACCGTCAACAAACGAAGATAAACGTCGAAGCCAAAGACGGACAGAAGGAAGGGGAAAAAAAATGTCGTATTTTATCAGGACAGCAGAGCGCTCCCCGCCATGCAATTTTTTCCAATTTTCCCCTACATTACTCAGGGTTCAAGCATTTACACAAGGCCTCCATGCAGTTGAGTCTCTTCTGGATGTCTCCCGCTAGGCCGGCCCAGTTAGGCGTTGCACACAACATCCTAAGGATCATAAGCCAAGATTGATGGCCTCGCGCGGAGGGTTGAAGTCAACAGATTATTTAACACAGGCCTAGCGCGATGTGTCAAATCACTTTGTGACGTTGGTCACGCGCTGCAGTGAAGAACGCACTGTTGGTTTTGGTTTAGCGTCCTCGGCTTGACGTATCCCATCGTGGCCTGTTTGCCTCCCTTCCTCGGCTGGGAAAGATTTATACGGGTAGCCCTCAACGTACAGCAGTTCATTTAGTGACCGTTCAAAGTCAGAACGACACTGAAAGAAGCGACTTGTGGCAATTTTCACATTTTACAACCGCCGAAGCACTCCTGTAGTAATGGGATCAAAATAGGTGGTCCTCGGCATACGACGACAGTAGACTCCAAAATTTCTGTTGCTAAGTAGTAGTAGTAATAATAATAATAATAATAATAATAATAATAATAATAATAATAATAATAAAGTTGGAAGGGACCTTAGAGGTCATCTAGTCCAACCCCCTGCGCAGGCAGGAAACCCTATACCATTTCAGACAAATGGCTGTCCAATCTCTTCTTAAAAACTTCCAGTGTTGAAGCATTCACAACTTCTGGAGGCAAGTTGTTAATAATAATAATAAAGTTGGAAGGGATCTTGGAGGTCATCTAGTCCAACCCCCTGCGCAGGCAGGAAACTCTACACCATTTCAGACAAATGGCTGTCCAGTCTCTTCTTAAAGACTTCCAGTGTTGGAGCATTCACAACTTCTGGAGGCAGGTTGTTAATAATAATAAAGTTGGGAGGTACCTTGGAGGTCATCTAGTCCAACCCCCTGCTCAGGCAGGAAACTCTACACCATTTCAGACAAATGGCTGTCCAGTCTCTTCTTAAAAACTTCCAGTGTTGGAGCATTCACCGCTTCTGGAGGCAAGGAGTTCCACTGGTTAAGTGAGACTGTTGCTAAGTGAGTTTTTCTCCATTTTATGACCTTTTTTTGCCCCAGTTGTTAAGTGATTCACTGCAATTGATAAGTCAGTAACCCGGTCGTTAAGTGAATCCGGCTTCCCCACTGACTTTGCTTGTCGGACGGTCGCAAAAGGGGATCGCGTGACCTTGAGAGACCGCAACCGTCATAAATACGAGTCAGTTGCCAAGGGTCTGAATTTTGATCACGTGATCGTGGGGATGCCGCCACAGTTCTAAGTGCGAGAAGTGGTCATAGGTCACTTTTTGCAGCCCCGTTGTAATTTCGTACGGTCACTAAATGAATCGTTGGAAGCCGATGACTGCCTGTACAAGCCTGGAACTCTGGGTGGTCTCCCATCCAAATCATCACCAGGAAAACCCTGCCGATCTTCCAGAATCCTTCAGACTGTCGCCTCTGCCAGGGAGATGGGCAGCGGGCAGGAGCCCCTGGGCCAGATCTAAATCAGAGGTGTGCCACCGTGCCAATTTCCTAACAGAACAACAGAGTCGGAAGGGACCTCCGAGGTCTTCTAGTCCAACCCCCCCCTCCCGCTGCTCAAGCAGGAGACCCTCCGCCATTTGTTGTCCGATCTCTTCTTCAAGAGACCATCATCTAGATAACTTCCCAGAATCCCCCTGCCAGCAATGTCGAAAAGCCACACCGTCTTCAAAGGTATCCAGGTTCAGACGCAGCAGTGGCTTCCACGCGGGTTGGAAGAGGCTGCAATTCCCACTTGCTGGATTTCCCCCCCCCCAGAGCAAGCCTCCTCGGAGGCAAGGACGGGGGTGGGGGACCTGATCCACGCTGCCCACGGGGCTGTTTCCCAGGGAAGCCTTTGGCGTGGGGCTGTGGGCCACCTAGTCCAAACCAGCGGGGCCCCCCACCACCCACCCGAACACGCCCCCCTTCGCCGCTCCGTCCGGGCTTCCAGGGCTTGGGGGGTGACCTTGGGCGGAGGGGGGGGGAGAGTGGAACACACCCTCCTACACGGAGGGAAGCAAGCCGGGAGGGGCGTGCAAAGGGCAGCCACGCGTGTCACCCAAGCTGGCAGAGCCTCCCCTGGAAGGGGGCTCAGAGACAGGCAGCCCACCACCACCACCCCCCCAGGCAAAAGGCGCTGCGTTGCAGGCAGCTGGGTGGCGGGGAGGGGGGGGGGACAGGCGAAGAGGTGGGGGCTTCCAGCCCAAATCCCCCTCCTCTCCCGGTGCTGAAGCAGCTGCAGCGTCTTCCTCCTCCTCCTCCTCCTCCCCCTCCTCCTCCTCTTCCTCTGCAAGCCGGGCTAGGGGCGCTGCAAGCCAACAAAGGGCTTTCTGCGCCCCCTCCCCATCCTTGCGCGCCGCCAGCGGAGAGCGCGCGGAGCGGGCGGGCGCCCCCTGTGGGAGAGGAGCCGAAGCGTCCTTCCTCTTCCTCCTCCTCCTCCTCCTCTCCTCCTTCTCCTCCTCACCGCCGCGTCTCTGCCCAGCCGGCCAACGGGTCGGGAGCTGGCCGCCTCCCCCTTCCCCGGCCGGGCGCCGCGCCTCGCCCGCCAGCCCCCCGCGGGCCCGGGCCGCTCCCGAGCCGCGCCCCCCCCCCACCCGGATCCCCGCATCTCTCTCGCTCGCAGGACGCCGGCCAGGAGAGGTGGCCGCTGCAGGTAAGGCGCCGGGGACCCGCAGGTGCGGCCAGGGGAGGGGGCGGCAGCCGGGGAGGGAGCCCAGGAGGGTGGTCGTGGGTGGGGGTCGCCTTCTGGGAGTCTTTGCACCCTCCCTTCTCCCTCGCAAGCGAGGAAGAGTTCAGCCTTGGCTCCGGGAGGGGGGCGGGCAAGGCTGGGCTGAGTCCAAAGGGCTGGCGGAATTGGGGAGGGGGGCTCTCGCGGTTGGTGGCAAGGCCGAGGCTCCTTCCCGAAACCCCCCCNTTCCTTCCTTCCTTCCTTTTTCCTTCCTTCCTTCCTTCCTTCTTTCCTTCCTTCCTTCCTTTTTCCATCCTTCCTTCCTTCCTTCCTTCCTTCCCGGCCATGAATTCTGGCTTCTTGGCCAGGTCTCTACGCCTCCCCACCCACCCCCTCCGTTCCTCCCGCCTCTCTGGATTTGGCGGGGGAGGGGTTGCCTGGGACCCTGCCCAGAATTGGGAGGGGGAGAGCGACTGCGACCCCACCCCCGCCTCAATGTCTTCCCCCCCCAGGCTGAAAAAGCTGGGAAGAAAACAGACCCCAGACCCCCCCCTCACACACACACACACACCGTGTAGGGGCGCATTTGCTATGGCAGCCTCGCAGCGAGCTAGCCATGCTGGAGAAGCCGGACAGGCATGGGGTCTATTGCAAAAGAGAGAGAGAAAGAGAGAGAGAGAGAGGGAGAGAGGGAGAGAGGGAGGAGGGGGGCAGAGAAAAAGGGGGGGTAAGAAAGAGGGGGAGGAAGATTGTGTGTCTTATCTGTTCGACTTCTGCCATTTCATCCCGCCAATCAATTGCACGTTTCCATATTTTTTTTTTTGCCCTCTTTTCCTGGCTTGTAAAAAACGTTAAACCCGCAAGAGCAATGATAAACGCCTCTACCTTCTTTCTTTTTTAAAAATAAAATAAAATAAAATAAAGTGGGATGCAGATTTCCCCCACCGCCGCCGCCCCTCGTTGACTTTTTTAAATGGAAAACTTTCCTATTGGAATATATAGGTACGGCGATAAGTACCAACGGACTTGATAGAGAGAAAAATGGAGAGGCTCGGTCCAGTTAAAGACCGAGCTTTCAAAATAAAATAAAATAAAATAAAATAAAATAAGAAGGAGGAGGTTTGGGGCTGATGGGTCCAAGCCTGGGTCTCGAACAGGCTTGTGTGTGTGTGTGTGTGTGTGTGTGTTTGCCAAGCCAGAAAGTGCTTTAAAAATTGTACAGTGAGCAAAGGTGGAACTAGCCCTTGCCAATATTGTGGGCCGTCGGAAACTCCACATGGATCTCCCTCCCCCTTCGCTGAACTGGGTGAAATTTCATTTTAAAAAAAACCCAATTCTGGCATGTTTGCATTCTAGATTATTTGCGCATGAGAGGAAGAGTCGGTTCGATGGGAAGGGGGGCGGTGAATTTTTTTTATTTATTTTTGCTCCTAGGTGCATCTCACACGGGTCTGATTGCTGTTTATAAATGGCTGGTGGTGCTACGGCTCGTTCGCACAAGTGGGCGAGACCAGCGGGGTGGGGTGCAAGGCCTGAGCAGTTTCGATTTGAACCGGTGCAACTGTGCGAATGTCCCTTGTGAACGGGCAAATATTGGAATATGGCATCCAGTTTTGGGTTGCCACGACAAAAAATATGTTAAAAAGAAAGAGACTCTGGAAAGAGTGTGGAGAAGAGCAGGAAAGATGGTTAAAGGGCTGGAGGGTAAAACAGACGAAGGACAGTTAGAGGAATTGGGTAGGTCTCATGAAAAGAAGGATTAGGGGAGACATGATAGCCGTCTTCCAGTATTTGAGGGGCTGCTACAAAGGTCGGGGGGTCAGTTTTCCAAAGCACCAAAAGGCAGGACGAGAAGCAACGGATGGAAACTAACCAAGGAGAGAAGCAACCTAGAACTAAGGAGGAATTTCCTAACGGTGAGAGCAATAAAAACAACTTGCCTCCAGAGGTTGTGGGTGCTCCATCACTGGAGGCTTTTCCTGCCTGAGCAGGGGGTTGGACTAGAAGGCCTTCAAGGTCCCTTACACCTCTGTTATTCTGTTGTTCTATTATTCCCCGGAAGATGAACTTCCCGCTGTTTCATGTCTCGCTCTGAATCTTTGTGGGTGGCCACAGTTCCAGGCTCCCATAATAATAATAATAATAATAATAATAATAATAATAATAATAATAATAATAATAATAATAATAATAANGGCTGTCCAGTTTCTTCTTAAAAACTTCCAGTGTTGGAGCATTCACCGCTTCTGGAGGCAGGTAGTTCCACTGGTTAATTGTTCTCACTGTCAGGAAGTTTCTCCTTAGTTCTAGGTTGCTTCTCTCCTTGGTTACTTTCCACCCGTTGCTTCCTGTCCTGCCTTCAGGTGCTTTGGAGAATAGCTTGACTCCCTCTTCTTTGGGGCAGCCCCTGAGATACTGGAAGGCTGCTATCCTGTCCCCCCTCGTCCTTCTCTTTGTTAAACTAGACATCCCCAATTCCAGCAACCGTTCCTTCGTATCTTCATTTAAGGAAGAGACTTAAGTCGTATTCTGGAAAGGAAAAAAGCTTGCTGAGTATCTGGGTTTGTTCGTAAGATATTGGCGTGCACATGTTTTGTGTAGTTCAGGCATCCGCAACCTGTGGGCCATGGCCCACTACCGGACCGTGGCCTACTGGCCACCGGGTCGCGGGACTGGCTGGCCAGACTGCGCACACACCTGTATTAGCATGGCGAAAGCAGGGCACCGCGTGGCAAAAACGGGGCACCACACCGCAAAAATGGAGTGGCGCTAGCGCCCGTGTGGCAAAAACGGGGTGGTGCTAGTGAGTGTCATGTGGGCACTAGCACCGCCCTGTTTGCGTCGGGCGTGCTCAGGGCCCGGTTGTGTGTGAGTGCGCGTAAAATGCGTCCCCCTCCTTTTCCCTCCGGTGCGTCCTCCGAAAAAGGTTGGGGACCTCTGGTGTAGTTGGTCTGTTGCCATCACCCCGAGCTTGATGGTGATCTGTTTGTGCACAGATCAATCCTTTTTAGAAATGGATGCTTTCTTTGGTCCTGGGGACAGGGAGAGGAGGAATTATAGTTTGGTTTGCAAGCTCCGAAACCTAGGAGACAGGTGACCCTGGTTTCATAGGTGCTCAAATAGGCGCTCCAATAAAGAACGCCAGTCTGAGGTTATTTAACCGCCCTCTTATTCTGCCAATTGGAATGTCTTGCTACGTGGGATGTTAGAAAAGCCGCAGCTGCTATAAAAATGACAATCAGAAGAGCGGCAATAATAGCAGTAATAATAATGTCACACCGGAGTGCAATTATAATTTAGCACTTAATAATAATTTTCACAAGTTTGGAGTTTGGAAGGCCCGAATTAGGATTTGGCTGCTCCTTAAACAAAAGATGCGTTAATTATTTTCACTTTTAGAAGAGAAGTTATTGCTGGGGTGCCCGGTTGTGAAGGGATGCTGAAGTTGAGGACTGCTGGCAAAAACAGGTAGTCCTCAATTTATGACCGTTCGAACGGCAGTGAAAAAAAGTGACCTATGACCGTTTTTCCCACGTGCGACTGTTGCAGCACCCCCATGGTCACATAATTAAAATTCAGATGCTTGGCAACTGGCATGTACTTATGACGGTTGCAGAGTCCTGGGGTCATGTGATCATCCCTGTTTGCGACCTTCCGGCAAGCAAAATCAATGGGGAAGCCAGGTTCACTTTACAACTGTGTTATTAACTCATCAACGGCAGTGATCAAAGGTCGTAAAAGGGGGCAAACCTCACTTTGTGTTGTCTTGCTTAGCAGTGGAAATTGTGGGCTCAATTGTGGTCATAAAATGAGGATTACTTGTAAGTGGGTTTAATCTGCACGTCATAAACAAGACATTTAATAGATGCCCCAAATTCTTAAAAATATGGAGACTAGAAACAAGATAGAGCAATGTTTTTTGATCTTGGCAAAGTTAATATGTGTGGACTTAAACTCTCAGAATTCTTAAAGCATGCTGGCTGGGGGATTCTGGGAGTTGAAGTCCAGCCAAATTAAAGCATGCTGGCTGGGGAATTCTGGGAATTGAAGCTCGTCCCCTTACAGCATGCTGGCTGGGGGATTCTGGGAGTTGAAGTCCAGCCATCTTAAAGCACGCTGGCTGGGGGATTGTGGGAGTTGAAGTCCACCCATCTTTAAGCATGCTGGATGGGGGATTGTGGGAGTTGAAGTCCACTCCTCTTAAAGCATGATGGATGGTGGATTGTGGGAGTTGAAGTCCACCCATCTTAAAGCATGCTGGATGGGGGATTGTGGGAGTTGAAATCCACTCCTCTTAAAGCAGTGGTTCTCAACCTATGGGTCGGGACCCCATTTGGGGTCGATCGACCATTTCACGGGGGTCGCCAAGCAAGGCTGTCCGCCATTTTTTTTGTCCGCCATTTTTTTTGTCCGCCATTTTTTTCCCCTTTTCCGGCGGGTGCCTTACCTCCCTTGGGCTGGGCCAGCTGGTGGTCGGCCTGCTGCGTCTCTGCCGCTTGCCAGCTACGCCTCAGCCGGCGCAGGGGACGGAACCACGCATGTGCGGCACTCCCGGGCAGGGAAAGTCCTCGACTTACAACCGGTTGGGTAGTCCTCGACTTACGATCGGTTTAGTCCTCGACTTACGACCGGTTGGGGTCGTGGCATTAAAAAGGTTGAGAACCACTGTCTTAAAGCATGCTGGATGGGGGATTGTGGGAGTTGAAGTCCAGCCATCTTAAAGCATGCTGGCTGGGGAATTCTGGGAATTGAAGTCCGTCCCCTTACAGCATGCTGGCTGGGGAATTCTGGGAGTCGAAGTCCACCCCTCTTAACATTTTCAAGGCTGACAAACACAGAAGTAGACATTTTCCAGAGCTGTTTCCACCTCTTCTATTTGGCCCTGCCTTTTTACAAGCACATCTTGTTCCTACATACCTCATGCTTTCTTCCTTCTGGTTAATACATCTGACCTCTTTTCTTTCCCAAGAAGACGTGAGATGGTTTTGCTGAGTAAACTTTCCTGACGAGGACGTACAAAAATGAGATTTTAGAGTGGAGTCAGTTCTTGCAACCCACTTCCATCCCTGGAGGTGTCCGGTTATTCGGATTATTTTTGACCCATTCTGAATAGGCATCGCAGGCAGTCCTCGACTTACCACGATCTGTTTAGCGGCCATTGGAAGTTACAGCAGCGCGGTCTTGCGACCGTTTCTCACACTTACAACCGTTGCAGCATCCCCACAGTCATGTGATTAAAATTTGGGCTGGAGACTCATATTGATGACGGTTATGCGATCACCAGCCAGCTTCCCATAAGCAAAGTCAAGGAGGGGAGCAGAAGCCAGATTCGTTTAACGACCGCGTGATTCACTTAACAACTGCAGGGATTCACTTAACAACCGTGGCAAAATGGGGCGCAACACACTTAGCAGTCTTGCTCAGCAATGAAAATTTTAGGCTCCATTGTGGTCGTAAGTGGAGGACTTAGGCCTCTTCTCCCAGCCCGGCTCCCTTTGCTAGCTCAACTGTGTTAAGCTGTGTATATTTAGCCTCTGATGAATTTTGCTCGCTCTTTACATAGACTTTACACCTCGACTCAGAAGGTGTTGTGCCAGGGCCCAGCCTGTCCTTCCGTCACATCCGTGGCTTATTTTAGGGGTGTTGCTTCCTTCTCCCATTATGGGGGCACTGGGATTTCTGCCCTGCGGGTCGTGTTGGGAAACGAGTGCGAATCTCGCACTTTTGGGTGATCTGAAATGGGCAGGTGAGAAAGCAGACCAGTGGATCCCTTTATTTTCCTTTTTTCAGCAAGGACGGCCCCTTTACAACCTGTCAACTTCGACTCCCAGAATTCCCTTCCCACCCCGTTATTATATTAATTAATCGGTGGAACTGCTCACCACCAGACGTTGTGGGTGCTCCATCACTGGAGGTTTTCAAGAAGAGACTGGACAGCCATCTGTCTGAAATGATGTGGGGTCTCCTGCTTGAGCAGGGGGTGGGACTAGAAGACCTCCGAGGTCCCTTCCAACCACCTTATTATATGTCCTGTGACTACCTGCAAGGCTGTCTAGGCGTGTGTATGTACAAGTGACAGAGTGACCAATTTCCAGTGGGAAGTAAAAGCAGAGTCATTCTGATTTTTTTCTAAGATGTCGTGTGGCAACAACATCACACTCAGGAACCATAAAGAGCTTCAGAATCCCATTCTGGGTGACGATGAGGTTCGTATTAGCTCAATCGTAATTTGTTGTGTAGGCCGTAAGCTCACATTCAGGCATCCTCTGTGGATTACAAGCCAGAATGGTGGGAATCCTGCCCCAGGCTTAGCCATAAATCAAATCAGACATACAGGTAAGTCCGCAACTCACAACAGTTTGTTTCGTGGCCGTTCAAAGCTACAACGGCTCTGAAAAAAGTGACGTAGGGCAGTTTTTCACACTTACGACCGCTGCATCAATCCCCGCGGTCACGAGAACAAAATTCAGGCCCTTGGCAACTGGCTCACATTTACGACGGTCGTGGCGTCCCGCGGTCACGTGATCCCCTTTCGCGACCTTCTGACAAGCAAAGTCAATGGGGGAAGCCAGATTCGCTTAACGACCGTGTGACTGGCTTATCAACGGCAGGGATTCACTTAACAACTGTTACAAGAAATGTCGTAAAATGGGGCAAGACTCATTTAACAAATGTCTCGCTTGGCATTGGGTGCTCCTTTGCGGTCGTAAGTTGAGGACTACCTGCAATAAGATGGAAGGAATCCCAGTGTTGAGTTGAGGACTCAAATATGGGTGACATCAAGGGTGCCAAAAGCCCGTATTTGCTGATTTGACACCCTGTTGGGGATGATGGGAGTAGGAGTACCTGTATAGAAGTGAGCTTCCATGGCGAATCTTGCCAGCAAGCCAGGGATGATCAACATTACAGCTTGTTGGAGGCCATCCAGTTGGAGAAAGCTGGCTTATTCACGAGCCTCCGTTATCTCGATCTGTCACACACAACCATTTCCATGACAACCACTTTTTTTACCTGCCTCGTTCATCCCGGCAGGGAGAGGAAGCCACGGTGGCACCTGCTTTGCATGCAGATTCCATTCCTGGGTCTTAACCTAGTTAGTTTAGCCCTGGTTAGTTAGGCTCAATCTCGGTGCCTCTGTACAGATCGCCCTCGACTGACAACAGTTTGCTTAGTGGCCGTTCAAAGTTACAACGGCGTTGAAAAAAGTGACTTATGACCGTTTTGCATAGTTATGACCCTGTCAGCGTTCCCACAATCACGTGATCAGAATTCAGGCGCTTGGCAACTGAGCAGGGGGTTGGACTAGATAACCTCCAAGGTCCCTTCCAACTTTTATTATTATTATTATTATTACTAATGTTACTAATTTATCAACTGCAGGGATTCACTTAACAACTGAGGCAGTTGTTGAGTTTTGTAGCATTGTATCACTTTTTTTGCGACAGTTGTTAAGCAGTCGTTAAGTGAATCTGCCTTCTCCGTTGATCTTGCTTGTCAGCCACAAAAGGGGATCGCACGACCCCAGGATGTTGCAACCATCATAAGTACATGCCAGTTGCCAAGCATCCAAATTTTGATCACGTGACCCTGGGGAATCTGCAATCTGTGTATAGTCACTAAACAAACTGTTGAACAGTCACTAAACAAACTGTTGTAAGTTGAGGACTACCTGTATATATAATAAGGTCAAAGGAATCTCAATACAACTAGTCCGCAACTTACAACCGCTCGTTTAGTGACGGTTCAAAGTGACAACGGCACTGAAAGAAGTGACTTATGAACATTTGTCCCACTTATGACCCTTTGCAGCATCCCCCTGGTCACGTGATCAAAATTCAGACCCTTGGCAAATAACTCATAGTTATGACCATCATAGTGTCCTGGGGTCATGTGACCCCCTTTTGCAACCTTTTGACAAGCCAGATCAGTGGGGGAGCCAGATTCACTTAACAACCATGTTACTCACTTAACTACATGCAATGATTCACTTAACAACTCTGGCAGGAAAGGTCATAAAATGGGTCAAAATTTGCTTAACAAATGTCTCCCTTGGCAACATACATTTGAGGCTCAATTGGGGTCGTAAGTTGAGGACTCCCCGTAGTTTTACATAAATATATTTTACATCTAAATATACAATAAGCAAGATAGTCCTCCCCATCGCTACATCCTGAGGTAAATCGTCAGGTAAATCGCAGAGCAGCCTGCAGAGCACACAGAATTAAAAAAAAAAAGGCGGGAAAAAAGGGAAACTCCCCCTTCTCACCCAGCAACCAATCATAACATAGATTGCCTCATGTGGGAGCCCGCCCTTTCCAATCAATCAATCACAACTCTGTCTTCTGGCTCATTCTAAAGTACACTTCATCTTCCAGCTATTAAATTAAATATCTTAAGAGTTTTTCACACTTAATGATGGTTCCAGCATCCCTCTGGTCACGTGATCAAAATTCAGAGGCTTGGCAACTGACTCGTGTTTATGACGGTTTGCAGTGTCCTGGGGTCATGTGACCCCCTTTTGCCACCTTCTGATGAGCAAAATCAATGGGGAAGCCAAATTCACTTCACAACCGTGTTACTCTCTTAACCACTTGCAATGATTCATTTAACAACTCTGGCAAGAAAGGTCGTAAAATGAGGCAAAATTCACTGAACACATGTTTCATTTAGCAGCGTAAATTTTGGGCTCAATGGTGGTCGTAAGTCAAGGACTTACCTGTATCAGGTTTAGCACTCAAATATCGGCGAGCTCAAGGCCGTCTGTGACTGCCCAGAGCCCATATTGGCTGATTTGTTCATCCCATTGGGGATGATGGGAGTGGGGATACTACGTCAGCGACCCCTAGCCCCAACGTTGTGGCTTCGTACACAAGAGCTGAGAATTATTCGAAATATACATACTTAGCTAGAAAAGATGTTGGGAGAACATGTAGATTTTAAACCCGAACTTTTTTTTATTGGGTATAATGCCAGAAAAGATTAACAAACAAAGCCTATATTTGATTTTACACGTCACAACAGCAGCAAGAATAATATTTGCTCAGTATTGGAAAAATGAAGGAATACCATCGGATGAAGAAGTAATTTTAAAAAATACTAGAATGCACAGACAGATTGACTGTGAGACTGAAAGAAAAAGAAGAAACAGAATATTATCAAACTTGGGACTTATTTTACCGATGAGGAAAGAATAAAGGATTAAGAATTAAATATGTATCAGTGTATTTAAACTCAGGCAGCACGTTGGTCGAAAAATTATTATTGTATGCATGGAAAAAGTCAATAAAATCTTATTAAAAAAAAGGAGCTGAGGGTTCACAGGCTGTTGTCGACTTCACAGCAAGGAGAGGGTTGCGTAGTTGCGTGTCAGAGGAGTAACTCAGCTGTGCAACCTTAGATTGGCCGTTGGCCTGCAGCTTTTGGAGAATTCGATGCGAACGATTGATTCCAGTCTGGAGAGCAGAGAAGGAAACGTCCTTGGAGCTTGGGGTGGAATTGACATTTGTCTAGCAAAATATGGCAGCTGGCCCCGCCATTCTTCCTTTCTGAAAAAGGAACATTTTCTGAAAATGAAAATGAAAATGAAATTTCCACGGGTCGGAGATAACTAGAGAAAACCCACTGGGAAATGCAAGTAGTCCCGGACCAACGACCGCAATGGAGCTCAAAATTTCTGCTCCTAAGCCAGACAGTCGTTAGGTGAATTTGCCCCATTTCACGACCTTTCTCGCCACCGTTGCTAAGCGAATCAACACAGTGGCTCAGTTAGCGACAAGGTTGTGAAGTGAATCTGACTTACCCATTGTCGGAGGATCGTATGACCCTGGGATGCTGCAACTGTCATAAATACCAATCAGTTGCCAAGCATCTGAATTTGGATGTTGCAACGGTCGTAAGTTTGAAAAACCGTCCTAAGTCACCTTTTCAGTGCCGCCGTAACTTTGAACGGCCACTAAACGAACTGTTGAAAGATACCGGGGTCCTTTTTTTGTGGCTTTTCTGGAAGGAAGCTAGTAGTAAATTCAAGAACTAAAAACAAGCATTCGTAAAGATTCTAGTCCTCGGGAGGAAAAACCGCAGTTATTTCTCCAAGGAGGCTGTTGCAGATTCAAAGGGTTTCTCCTTTGGAAGGTACAAAGCGCCGTTTACAAATCAGGCCACTTTAATACTTGTGGACTTCAACTCCCAGAATTCCCCAGCCAGCCATGACTGGCTGGCTGGGGAATTCTGGGAGTTGAAGTCCACAAGTCTTAAAGTGACCAAGGTTGGACACACTTAGTTTAGATGGTATTTTTGTGTCATTCCACCAAAGTAGATCTTTTCTCCCAAATGTCTTTCATGGGTTTTGGACAGAATTTTCTGCACAGGGCTAAATTTTATCCTGAAAGGTCTCCGAATCAATGCAGCAGCCATGAAATCAAAGGAGCATCTTGATTCCAATTTACAAGTGATTTAACAACAGGAGAGGGAAGCAGGGACTCAAAGGAGTGTTCCCCTAATGAATATAAAGATGCATAAATGCGATAAGAATCTATAGAGCGAATCGATGAGGGGCTTTGCGAAATGGTTCAGGATGGCGAGCACAGAAGCGTGTGTGTGTGTGTGTGTGTTCAATGGTGGCTTTCTGGACCAAGCTTGTGAAATATGAATGGCTGTAATGAAATCTAAACATGTGGGGATTAAAACCCATCATTTCACCCATATGCCGAGAAGGTTT
>NW_015388900.1:73563-81838 GCF_001527695.2 Protobothrops mucrosquamatus
GCCTGGCGTAGTTTGATTATGTTTCAGTGGGGGTTTTTGTATGGGTGTGTTTTTAGAACAGGCCTGTTATTTAATTCGATTTTAGAACAGAAACTATTTATTTATTATCGTGGTTTTTAGTATCGCCTGTTCACCGCCCTGAGTCCCGTAAGGGAGATAGGGCGGTATATAAATTTAATAAATAAATAAATAAATAAATGTAGAATCACACACAACCACTTATTTTTGGATAAAGTTGACGAGGTCCCTGGCTTGTATTTCTTTTCTCTTACTATTTCTTACCCCTTTCCTGTGCTTTTCGTGGTACCACAGGTCCCAAAATGGAAGAGCATGATGGGTACGTAGGTATGAGATCCCGTAGAATAGAGGCATCAGGTTTCTGCAATTCTTGTCTGCTGTCCAAGGTGCTGGAATTTCCCTGGCTTGTTCTCATAATCCACTCCCTATGGTCTCTATTACAGTTGGTCCTTGACTTACGACTTGCTAAACGAAAAACAATTCTTAAGTGAGTTTTGTCTCATTTTACGACCTTTCTTGCACCGGTTGTTAAGCGAATCACTGCAGTTGTTAGGTTAGTAACACGGTCGTTAAATGAATCTGGCTTCCCCATTGACTTTGCTTGTCAGAAGATCAGAGAAGCTGATGCTGTGACGCGTGGTCACTATGGCCATCCTAAATATGAGTCGGTTTGCAAGCATCTGAATTTTGATCACGGGACCGTGCGGATACTGCAACGGTTGTAAGTGTGAAAAACGGTCTTACGTTGCTTTTCCCCAGTATCCTTGTAACTTTGAATGGTCACTAAACAAATGATTGTAAGTCAAGGACTATCTGACTTTCCCTTTGGATCTTCTCCAGCATCCTACAGATGTGAGCAAAGAGGGAAGAATTTTCGAAGCACAGGTAGTCCTCGACTTAAAACGGTTCATTTTGTGACCATTCAGCGTTACAACGGCACTGAAAAAAGGGACTTACGATCATTTATCATTTTTCAAGTCAACAAAGTGACTTACGACAGCATTCTCCATGTTGCATGATCAAAATTCGGACGCTTGGCAACTGACTCATTTTCATGACCGTTCCCGGGGTCCTGTGATTGCTCTTTGTGACCTTATCGGCAAAGTCAATGGCGAAACTAGATTCACTTCACTTAAAAACATATTATTAACTTAACAATTGCAGGCATTCACTTAACACTGTAAAATGGGGCAAAATTCACAATGGTCTCGCTTAGCAACAGAAATTTGGGGCACAGCTGTGGCCGTAAGTCAAGGACTGCCTGTAAAAAGAAAACAAATATACAGCATTGTTGGTCAGTCTTGCCAAGTTAAAGATATAGGGAACTTCAACTCCCAGAATTCCTTAGCCTGATGGAAAACATCACCAGCAAATGCTGGTTTAGCTTCCATCTGAACACTTAACAGTGAAGTGGAGGTCAGAATTTAAGTGGATGGTTGATTCTACCATTGAATTACTCTTATTTAATCCATTAATCTTGAGTTGTTGGATCCCCCCCCCCTTCTTTGATGACCAAAGCTGTATATTTGAACACCCTTGAATGATACATCGGAAACTCAACTCACCAATCCCTTTTATGCGAAAAAAAAGAAGAGATGGGACAGATATAGTTTTTAATGCCAGACAGCAAAGTAAACAAACATCAATAGATCAAGCTATTATTACTATTGTCCTTATTTAAATTTATCTGCTGCCAGACACCCTGCAGCTCAGGGTGGTTTTTAAACTGTTTAAAAGATGAAAGGCAAGGCCATAAAAAAAAAGACGAGAAACAAGCAAAAAAGAGAGATGATCAGGGAGGATGGAGGTTAAAACATATGAAGAATGCTGGAATTGGGTATGTCTAGTCTAGTGAAGAGAAAGACTAGTAGCAGTATTCCAGTATCTCAGGGGCTGCCCCAAAGAAGAGGGAGTCAAGCCATTCTCCAAAGCACCAGAGGGCAGGACAAGAAGCAATGGATGGAAACTAATTAAGGAGAGAAGCAACCTAGAACTAAGGAGAAACTTCCTGACAGTGAGGACAATTAACCAGGGGAACAGCTTGCCTCCAGACGTTGTGGGTGCTCCAAAACTGGAGATTTTCAAGAAGAGATTGGACAGCTATTTGTCTTGAAATGGCTACCTACCTGAGCAGGGGGTTAGACTGGAAGACCTCCGAGGTCTCTGTTATTCTGCTGTTTGGGGCTGCTGCTTAGCATCTTCCCTAAACGTGCAGGAGACCCCTTGATGGGGAAGACGTATCTCGAGGGACACAGCAGGAAAGGAGAAAAGAGAACATGCTGACCCCCCCCTTTTTTTTCTTTGCAGGGTTGTCAACTGTGCCTGATGCCAACCCAGCTGCCTCTCTACCTTGGCTGCCAAGCTCTGCCACCTCCAGGCCTTCTTCTCCTACCCCGTAGCCAGCAATGACTTGGTGGGACCGGTCTTCTGTCCTACCACACTTCTATCCACCTTGCTACCCAAGTCCTGCTTCTCGGTTGGCCAATCGACCTACACCATGACAGGGTCTGGGCAGCGGGTTCCCGGTGGAGGAGGGCTGCGCGAGAGGCTGTGTGGCTGGGGTTGAAGGATGGCCTCTCTGGACCTGCCTTACCGCTGTCCGCGTTGTGGGGAGCACAAGCGTTTCCGGAGCCTGTCTTCTCTACGGGCTCACCTGGAGTACAACCACACGTATGAAACTCTCTACATCTTGTCTAAGACCAACAGCATCTGCGATGCCACCATCTTCCCCCTGCCGAGCGACGCCGGCCTCTTGAGCCCAGCCACCCGCCGGGACATCTTCGAAAGCACCTCCTTCCAGGGCAAAGAGCAGCACCTCACTTGCGACCTCCTCACGGCCGAAGAGCTGGAGTCCTCCTCTTCTCCCGTGTCGTCCCGCTACTTCCACCAGATCGAGATCCCTCTGACGGACCTCTTCACCCGCAAAGCCATGACTTCCTCCGCCGCGCCTCCGACGACCGCCGCCGCCGCAGCGACAGTAGCTGCGGTGGACGCAGCTTATGAAGAAGGTTTAACCCGTTTGAAGATCCGGGCTTTTGAGAAGCTGGAAGTCGACAAACGCTTGGAGAAGTTCACGGAAGAAGTGGAGCAGAAGATCGCCTCCCAAGTGGGCCGGCTCCAGGTGGAATTAGACCGTAAGACCACCGAGCTGGAGAAAGCCAAACAAGAGAGCCTCAAACTCAGTCGCGAGAAACAAGAACTTGAGGACCGGGCGGTAGAGCTCTCCCGCCAGGTGGACGTCAGTGTGGAGATGTTGGCGTCCCTCAAGCAAGATCTTGTCCTGAAGGAGCAGGAGTTGACCCGCAAGCAACAGTAAGTCCTAATTTTTGAGTTCTTGGACTCCATGGGTTGATTCTCCAAATGGGGGCCATGTTGGTAACCGTCAGGTCCAATTATTTTACCCTCCGTTGCATTATTGGAGAAGTTTGAACCTCTAAGGCAGGGGTCTTCAAACCTGGCCCTTTTATGACTTGTGGACTTCAACTCCCAGAATTCCTCAGCCAGGCACGCTGGCTGAGGAATTCTGGGAGTTGAAGTCCACTCCTCTTAAAGTCTATAGCAGGGGTCTTCAAACAAATGGGTTATTAACGTATCACCTGCGGTGATTCACTTAACAACTGAGGCAAGAGAGATCGTAAAACGGGGCAAAATTCACTTCACACCTGTCTCGCTTAACGACATAAATTTGGGCCTCAATTCGTGGTCGTAAGTCGAGGGCAACCTGTACAAGGAGTCAGAACGCACAGTCGTAGCTGATTGGTTGGAGAGAGAGAGAGAGGTGGCTCCTGCCTGAGGCAATCTGTTCTGTGATTGGCTGCGGTGGGTCAAAGGGGGCGTTTCCTAGTTTCCTGCCTTTTTCTTCGTGTCTGCTCTGCGATTTACCTCACGATGATGTTCCTGTGTGGATTTTACCTCACGATGCTCCTGTGGGCCTGAATATTTTGCTTGCTATAAACGTAGATGTAAAATATATATTTATTTATAAAAAAAACTACACGTCAGGGTCTCTGACTTCATTTGGACACACCGCCTAAGTGTGAAAAAGGGTCATAAGTCCCTTTTTTTCA
This sequence comes from Protobothrops mucrosquamatus, assembly GCF_001527695.2. Taxonomy (NCBI): domain Eukaryota; kingdom Metazoa; phylum Chordata; class Lepidosauria; order Squamata; family Viperidae; genus Protobothrops; species Protobothrops mucrosquamatus. Next base: position 77,649 of record NW_015388900.1, read on the forward strand.
GTGCCGTTGTAACGGTCACTAAATGAACCTCTTGTAAGTCGAGGACTGCCTGTGTTTTGAACAGGAAAGCTGCGGAGGGGAACTGCTTCAGGGGGGTTGAGCCCCTTTCCAGAGGAACGGAGAGAAAATTTGAAATGCCTAGGATTGGAACTGACTAGTGTGGCAAAGCAAAATTGTTGAATTTTGCTCGCTTGCAAGAGCTGACTTTTCCTTTTCTTCATGGCTGCCTTGATGGCTGGCCCTACGGTCGGTCGGAGTAAGCCTTCAGGAGGAAAGCTATTCTCGAGAGCAGACTACTTTTTGGAAGCTGCTCCCTGTAGTAACTCTCCCGCCCCTGATCTTTATTTAACACCGGCATTTGCATAGAGATGGAAATCTTGGCTTCGCTTCCAATTAAGTCCCTGCAGCAGAATAGCCAGCTTTTTTTTAAAAAAAAAAAATAGTGCAGTGGAATATGCGAGTGAGGTTGTGCCGTGTTCATCTTTGAAAAATCACAGAATCTCAGGGCTTGGAGGGACCTCGGAGGTCTTCTAGTCCAACCCCTGGCCCAAAGCAGGAGACCTTATACCATCCCGGACAAATGTTTGTCCAATCTTTTCTTGAAAACCTCTAGCGATGGAGCACTCACAGCTCCAAGAGGCAAGCTGTTCACGTAACAATTTCCAGTCAGTATTAGCGGTGGAATAGCCTGAGTTCGAGTCCTGCCTTAGACATATAAGCCGGCTGGGTGACTTTGAGCCAATCACCAGGAGACAGGGAGTTCTAGTCCCGCCTTCACCATGAAAGCCGGCTGGGTGACTTTGAGCCAATCACCAGGAGACAGGGAGTTCTAGTCCCGCCTTCACCATGAAAGCCAGCTGGGTGACTTTGAGCCAATCACCAGGAGACAGGGAGTTCTAGTCCCGCCTTCACCATGAAAGCCAGCTGGGTGACTTTGAGCCAATCACCAGGAGACAGGGAGTTCTAGTCCTGCCTTCACCATGAAAGCCAGCTGGGTGACTTTGAGCCAATCATCTTTGAGACAGTAAGTTTTAGTCTCACCTTAGGCATGAAAGCCAGTTAGGTAACTTTGGATCAATCACCAGGAGGTTATGAGTTCTAGTTCCACCTTTGGCATGAATACTTGTGGGAGACTTTGGTCCAATCATCATAAGGTTGTGAGTTCTAGTCTCAGAGATGAAAGTCGGTTGAGTGACTTTGAGCCAATCACCAGGAGACTGTGAGTTCTAGTCCTGTCTTAGCCATCAAAGCTGACTAGATCACTTTGAGCCAACCGCCAGGAGACGGTGAGTTCTAGTCCCACTTAGTCATGAAAGCCAGCTGGGTGAGCATCACCGGGAGACGGTGAGTTCTAGTCCTGCTTTAAGCACCAAGCCAGCTGGGTGATCCTGGGCCAGTCACTTTCGTTCAGCCCTAGGAAGGAGGCAATGATAACCCATTATTTCTTGGTGGGGGGGAAAAAAAAAAACCTTGTCAAGAGAACTGCAGGGACTCGTCCAGACAATCTCCAAGAATTGGACATGAAATATGAGGTCAGTTCTGAATGATGTCAGAAGCTGATGGCTTAATTTCAATTTATTGAATAGACTATAACTTCTCATTCAGCCATAATCTATGGGTTACAAGCCCGAATGGAACATATCCTAAATATCTTAATTCTTCTATGAAGAATGGTTGCAGGAATTGGGTATGTCTAGTCTAGTGAAAAGGAGGATTGGGGTGGAGTGGGGGGGACAGGATAGCAGTCTTCCAGTATTTGAGAGGCTGCCCCAAAGAAGAGGAGGGGGGTCCACCTATTGTCCAAAGCACCAGAGGGCAGGACAAGAAGCAACGGATGGAAACCGATCAAAGAGAGAAGCAACCTGGAATTAAGGAGAAACTTCCTAACAGTGAGGACAATTAACCAGTGGAACAGCTGGCCACCAGAAGTTGTGGGTGCTCCAAAACTGGAAGTTTTCAAGAAGAGATTGGGCAGCTATTTGCCTGAAATGGTAGAGGGTCTCCTGCTTGAGCAGGGGGTTGGACTAGATGACCCCCCAAGGTCCCTTCCAACTCTGTTATTCTGCTTCTGGGTTCTTCCCTACCCCCAAATAAATAAGTGCCACAGGAGGATTGATTCCTCTGGTGTTTAAACGTTTCATGAATATCCCCACCTCCCTGAGACGATCCATCCTCGTGACATATAAACTCGAACCGCATTAAATATTGAGTTTGCTGGAATTTCATCAGCAACTTTGCTATTTCCTAGTCTGCTCAGTGCCAGTTAAACTGATGCATATCTGAAAGTGCAGCAAAGAATTCGGGGTTTTTTGTTTTTTTAACCAAGGGAAGCTTGATCTTCCTGTCTTGAACTGTCAACCTGAGTTTGAACATGCAGGCAGAGGAGGGATAAACAGTTGGTGGGAGAGAACGTTTAACACTTTAAACGGAATTAAATTTTAACAAGGAATAATCTTCACGGCTCGCAGGAAGGCCGTTCTGTATAAAATACGTTTTTCCCCAAAGGGCAAACTGGACTGTCGTACAGAATGTGCCTAATTTGGTTTGTGGTTTTGAACGGGGCAAGGTTCCAATGATAGGGTTGTCCTCAGCTTACGACCACAATTTAGCCCCAAAAGTTTATTTCGCTAAGTGAGACATTTGTCAAGTGAATTTTACGACATTTCTTGCAACAGTTGTTAAGTGAATCACTGCAGTTGACAAGCTAGTCACACGGTCGTTAAGCGAATCTGGCTTCCCCTCCATTGACGTTGCTTGTCAGAAGGTCGCAAAAGGGGATCACGTGACCCCCGGGACGCCGCGACCGTCGTAAATGCGAGTCAGTTGCCAAGCGCGTGAATTTTGTCCTCGTGACCGCGGGGATTGATGCAGCGGTCGTAAGTGTGAAAAACTGCCCTACGTCACTTTTTTCAGAGCCGTTGTGGCTTTGAACGGCCACGAAACAAACTGTTGGGAGTTGTGGACTTAGCTGTATGTCTGATTTGATTTATGGCTAAGCCTGGGGCAGGATTCCCACCATTCTGGCTTGTAACCCACAGAGGATGCCTGAATGTGAGCTTACGGCCTACACAACAAATTACGATTGAGCTAATACGAACCTCATCGTCACCCAGAATGGGATTCTGAAGCTCTTTATGGTTCCTGAGTGTGATGTTGTTGCCACACGACATCTTAGAAAAAAATCAGAATGACTCCGCTTTTACTTCCCACTGGAAATTGGTCCCTCTCTCACCTGTACACACACACACCTAGACAGCCTTGCAGGTAGTCACAGGACATATAATAACCGGGTTGGAAGGGACCTCGGAGATCTTCTAGTCCAGCCCGCTGCTCAAGCAGGAGACCCCACATCATTTCAGACAGATGGCTGTCCAGTCTCTTCTTGAAAACCTCCAGTGATGGAGCACCCACAACGTCTGGTGGTGAGCAGTTCCACTGATTAATTGTTCTCACTGTTAGGAAATTTCTTAGTTCTAGATTGCTTCTCTCCTTGGTTAGTTTCCATCCGTTGCTTCTTGTCCTGCCTTCAGGCGCTTTGGAGAATAGCTTGACTCCCTCTTCTTTGGGACAGCCCCTGAGATACTGGAAGGCTGCTATCATGTCCCCCCTCGTCCTTCTCTTCATTAAACTGGACCTACCCAATTCCAGCAACCGTTCCTTATATGTTTTAGCCTCCAGCCCCCTGATCATCTTTGTTGCTCTTCTCTGCCCTCTTTCTAGAGTCTCAGCATCTTTTTTACATCGTGGTGACCAAAACTGGATGTAGTATTCCAAGTGTGGCCTTACCAAGGCCTTGTAAAGTGGTATTAACACTTCACGTGATCTTGATTCTATCCCTCTGTCAATGCAGCCCAGCACTGTGTTGGCTTTTTTGGCAGGTGCCGCACACGGCTGGCTCCTCTTTAAGGGATCGTCCACTAGGACTCCGAGATCCCTCTCACAGCTGTTGGTGTTAAGTCAAGTTTCACCTGTTCTTTACCTGTACAGTAGGTTTTTCTTCCCTAAGTGTTAAAACCTTGCTTTTCTTGATACACATTGTAAGCCCTTGACAACTACAATTAGGAGAATTTCTGTTGCTAAGCTATGCAGCTGATAAGTGACTCAGGTCCAATTGTGTGATGTGTTTTTGCCGGGGTTGTTAAGCAAATGACTGCAGTTGTTAAGTACACGAACCAGATCCACAAGCCCCC
>NW_015388900.1:82529-93434 GCF_001527695.2 Protobothrops mucrosquamatus
TCCTTCTTTCCATCCTCCCTCCCTCCCTCCTTCCTTCCTTCTTTCCTTCTTTCCTTCTTTCCTTCTTTCCTTCCTCCCTCCTTCCTTCCTTCTTTCCTTCCTTGAAGCCCCTTCTCCCGAAGCCCAGGGCATTGCCTCACCCCCTCTGATGCAGCCCCTGGAGCCGTTTCAGTGCCACTAACCGTCTCCCCGGGGGACTCTGTTTATTGTCACCAATTAGGCCTGGCGCTGCCACCCGTTTATTCACCTAAGCTTTTAATTAACATCCGCAGCATCATCCTGCTGTTTGCCAGCGGTTTCATGCTTCTCCCTTGCCTTTCCTCTGGGTTTTATCACATCGTGGTGTTCTTTACTTCTATGGAATATCCCCCTGGTGTGGTGGGTTTTTCACTTGGCGGTTTCCGAGCTCAGGTTGGGAAGATCCGTGGAGACATTTTTACATTTAAAAAAAAAAAATCAAGCTTGGATTAAAAAAAAATATAGATGTAATGTTCAGGCATTCAGGCATGGTTGTCTGCTCGGTTAGTAACCCGGTCGTTAAGTGAATCCGGCTTGCCCCATTGCTGGTCAGAAGGCCGGAGTAGGGGATCACGTGACCCCAGGACACTGCGACCGTCATAAACAGGAGTCGGTTGCCAAGCGTCTGAATTTGGATCACGTGACCGTGGGGGGATGCTGCAATGGTCGTAAGTGTGAAAATAAATAAATAAATAAATAAATAATAATAATAGTAATAATAGTAATAATAGTAATAATAGTAATAATAGTAGGACACTTAAAGTGTCAAATTTAGCAGAAATGGCTAAGATTTCTGCCTATTTGAAGGATCACTCACAAGAAAGATACATTTCGGTTTGGAGAAGATGGATAGATTATATTCAGAATAAATATGGGACTAAAAAGTTCCATTTAGCTTATGAGTAAATTTTAGAGTATTATTAGTATTAATAGTTTACTATAGTGAAATTTTTATTAGTTTTAATTATATGATATTATTATTACTTTTAGTATTAGTATTGTTTAACAATATGGATATTCTATTGTTTAATAATTAGGATACTAATTTGTTTATGTTTTAATTATTATTATTATTATTATTATTATTATTATTATTATATTTATATTAAAGGGGAGTTAAAGCGCATTATGGACTTGGTTATTTATATAGTTGGTTAATGTTAGTTATATTATGATTATTATATTTGTAACCCTGTATTCAGCTCTGGGAAGCGGGGGAGGGAGAGGGGGGGTTAGGGTGGGTTGGTTTTGGGGTTTATATTGTAACTTTTATAAAACTTTTCAATAAAAAAAAGTAATAATAGTAATAGTAGTAATAGTAATAATAGTAATAGTAATAGTAGTAGTAGTAGTAGTAGTAATAATAATAATAATAATAATAATAATAATAATAATAATAATAATAATAATAATAATAATAATAATAATAAAAGTTAAAAGGGACCTTGGAGGTCATCTAGTCCAACCCCCTGCTCAGGCAAGAAACCCTACACCATTTCGGACAAAAGCAATCAATCCACCGGTCCCTCTTTTGGGGAAGCCAGATTCACTTAACAACTGTGTTACCAACGTAGCAAGGGCAAGTGATTCACTTAACGACCGGGGCGAGAAAGGTCGTAAAACGGGGCAAGACTCACTTCACAAACGTCCCGCTTAGCAACATTCATTCGGGGCTCCACGTAAGTGCTCGTCAGTCGGGAGCCACCTGTACCAGGAGGTACCTTTCTAGCCCAGCTGTGCGAACAGGCCTCTTGACTCTCCGCTTCTTGCCCGCAGGGAGGTCATCCAGATCGACCAGTTCCTGAAGGAGACGGCCGTCCGCGAAGCCAACGCCAAAGTCCGCCTGCAGCAGTTCATCGAGGAGCTGCTGGACCGAGCGGACCGAGCCGAGAAGCAGCTTCAGATCATCAGCAGCAGTTGTGGAACCACGCCGAATTGTAGTTTGGGGCGATGTAGTATGCCGGGATCCAAAAACACCAGCCGAGACGTAGCTAATGAAGCCAATCTCCTAAAAGGGGAGGTGGGTCTTCCCGAAGTGATGGAGACGGTGGTCAAGGCGGGATCTCCTCTTGGTTCCTCCTCCTTCCACTCAGTGGAAGAGTCAGCTCATTCAGGGCAACCTCCAGCCGTAAAAGCACGCAAGTCCATAAGCCAGGTCTGCGCGGAGTCTGGTCAGTGCAAGTGGGGCCGACCTGGGTAAATAGAAGCTCCACGTTCAAGAGCATTATGCTCGTCAATAACAGAATTTCAGAGTCGGAAGGGACCGTGGAGGTCCTCTAGTCCAGCCTGCTGCTCAGGCAGGAGACCCTATACGAGGGGTGGCAACCTCGGCTCTTTTATGACTCGTGGACTTCAACTCCCAGAATTCCTGAGCCGGCATGGGGGAATTATGGCCCCCTCATGACTCGTGGACTTCAACTCCCAGAATTCCTCAGCCAGCATGGCTCAGCTTGGAAACCTCTCCCTTTCTCCTCAGCACGGCTGACTCAGGAATTCTGGGAGTTGAAGTCCACGAGTCATAAAAGAGCCAAGGTTGCCTACCTCTGGCCTAGGAACTAGGCCGCTTTATGACTGGTGGACTTCAACTCCCAGAATTCCTCAGCCAGCATGGGGAACTAAGGCCCCTTCATGACTGGTGGACTTCAACTCCCAGAATTCCTGAGCCAGCATGGCTCAGCTTGGAAACCTCCCCCTTTCCCCTCAGCACGGCTGACTCAGGAATTCTGGGAGTTGAAGTCCATGAGTCATAAAAGAGCCGAGGTTGTCTACCTCTGGCCTAGGCCTAGGCCACTTTATGACTGGTGGACTTCAACTCCCAGAATTCCTGAGCCAAGATGGCTCAGCTTGGAAACTCCCCCTTTCCCCTCAGCGTGGCTGGCTCAGGAATTCTGGGAGTTGAAGTCCACCAGTCATAAAAGAGCCCAGGTTGCCTATCCCTGGCCTATAGCATTTCAGACAAATGGCTGTCCAGCCTCTTTTTAAAATCCTCCAGGGATGGAGCACCCACAACCTCTAGAGGCAAAACGCTCCAGTGATTAATTCTTCTCATTCTTAGGAAAGTTCTCCTTGGTCCTAGGTTGCTTCAACGCTTGATTAATTTCCCTGCATTGCTTCTTGTCCCGTCTTGTCTTCAGGTCAAAAAGCAATCTTCCAAACAAGATCCCAAAGATGCTTTTTTTCCACGAGGCAAGTGGATTTTCTTGTTTTTCCTTTGAAGACGTTTCGCTTCTCATCCCAAGAAGCTTCTTCAGCTCTGACGGGATGGTGGGGGAATGGAAGGATTTATACTCCTTGCAGACAGTTGTTCGTTTTGAACGGCCAGCCGTCTGCAAGGAGTATAAATCCTCCCATTCCCCACCATCCAGTCAGAACCTGAAGAAGCTTCTTGGATGAGAAGCGAAACGACTTCAAAGAAAAACAAGAAAGTCCAGTTGCCTTGCGGAAAAAAAAGCATCTTTGGGATAACGATGACTTGGAGGACTGAGCGTCTCCATACACATTCCAAACAAGATCACCTAGACTTGTGTGGATGAAAACAATAGCGGAGCTGTTTTTTTTTAATGTAGGATTTTTATTTTATTCTGGCTCGCTTCCTTCATGCGGGCTGCGGAATTCTGGGAGTTGAAGTACACCCATCTGAAGTCTGAAAAACTTCAGTTTTTAAGCCAATGCAGTGATGTAGATCTATTGCAATAGTGTGCCCTCACTGTTAGAAACGGGGCGTGAAAGGTGAGGATCCCGTTGAATAAGAGGAACATCGGGGTCGTTCCCGGGGGATTATCAGCAAGGAGACGGTGGGGATATGCAAGGGAGTCCCTATTTTGGTTTCCTTCAGATGGATTGAGGTGAACACGGGGCAGTTTTGGTCTTCAAGAGTCTTCGGCTTGCTACAATGACTTGCTATGTTCTGACCTTCTTGAGATGGTTAGTCCTATGGTAGAGGTGACACTGATGAGTGTAGATTTCTGGGAAACTGGCTCCACGAAAGCTTGATGTTAGAGGTGGTCTCCTTATGTCTGATGGTGGGGGAGGGAAGAGGAGCTGAGCAAATGTGATGTAAAGTTTGGGTCTCCAAACATGGCCATTTTAAGACTCACCTCCCAGAATTCCACAGCCAGCATAGGGAATTCTGGGAGTTGAAGTCCATAAGTCTTAAAGTGGCCATGTTTGGTGTAAAAGATGGTGAGCGTGGAAAGAATCATGGATGGGCCATTACAGGAGAAGCTTAGGACCTTGTGCTGGCCTTCTCTGGAAGCCACGTGGTTTCCAACCTATTTCTGGTGGCCTTGACCAGCCAGAATTGATTTGCAAGTAAAGCATTGATTATCCACACGCAGTGTTTATCAAACTTGGCCCCTGTAAGATGTGTGGAGTCCATGTCCTCTCACAGGTCATTGAAAGTCTACTCTTCCTAGGTGGACACAGACATTGGACCTCATCTGTCTTTTGAAACAGCTGCCGAGCTATCAGGGTGGACATTAAAAGAAAACCGTGGGGTCCTTGGGGTTCTCTGAGCTTGGTGGTATTCTTGCAGACGTTTCATTACCAAACTAGGTAACCTCATCAGTGATGATCATTAGCACTCATAATGTTTCCTAGTTGGGTAATGAATGTCTGCCAGAAAACCACCAAGCTCCCTTCTAGCACTAATGTTGTTATCTAGTTGGGTCATAAAACGTCTGCAAGAAAACAACTAACCTCCAGGAGCACAAAGGACCTGGCAGTCCTCCTCCTCCTCCTCCTCCTCCTCCTCCTCCTCCTCCTCCTCCTCCTCCTCCTCCGCCTCCTCTTTGCAAATCCCTCTCCCTTCTAGCACTGATGATGCTACCTACTTGGGTCATAAAACGTCTGCAAGAAAACAACTAACTTCGGGAGCACCAAGGGCCCCCACAGTTCAACCCTGATCCACAAATATTTTCTTCTAAAAAATATTTTAGAAGATGAATAAAGCTTATTCAACTCATCCAAGGTGTGCTTAAGAGGATGCACCAAGGGGAACGTCCGGCTTATATTTATATCGTGGTAAACCTCTGATTTTTGCTCTAAAATAATTATATCGTGGTAAACCTCTGATTTTTGCTCCTTAAAATCTACGTTTCGATCTGTGAAAACCTCCTAAGATTCTTCTTTCTTCTTAAGCAATCACGGGAGACCAAATCGAACGTTGTTCTTCTCAGCCTGGGCTGTGATAAGGTAGATTGGCAGACTTTACCCTGTCTCCTTGGAGACTGTTGTTATACAACAAGTTGCGTAGTTACACATAGTTACTGAGTTATGCATCGCAGGGTCTAGAGTCTGTAGTTCAGCATCCATGTTGGAAGGAGACGGCTTTTCAGAACAAAATGGTTCCTACTGAAAGACAGCCCTCCCACATCTGGGGCATTGGGCCCTTTGTTAAGTCCTCTGCCGTGGGCAGATCTCATCCCAGTTAAAATGAGATGATCATCAGCCAGGATCTGTGCAGGCTAAGAGAACCAATTAGAAGGATTTTCTCCAGGTATCTTATGGATTCAAAAATCCCCATTCAGAATAGAACTGGAAGGGATCTTGGAGGTCTTCTAGTCCAACCCCCTGCTCAAGCAGGAGACCCTACACCAAGGGTCTTCAAACTTGGCCCTTTTATGACTTGTGGACTTCAACTCCCAGAATTCCTCAGCCAGGCACAAGTGCCTGGCTGAGGAATTCTGGGAGTTGAAGTCCACAAGTCATAAAAGGGCCAAGTTTGAAGACCCCTGCCCTACATCATTCAGGACAAGTGATTGTCCAATCTGTTCTTAAAAGCCTCCAGTGATGAAGCACTCACAACTTCTGGTGGCTAGCTGTTCCACCGGTTAATTGTTCTCCTTATTTCTAGGTTGCTTCTCTCCTTGATTAGCTTCCATCCGTTGCTTCTTGTCCTGCCTTCTGTTGCTTTGGAAAATAGGTTGACCCCCTCGTCTTTGCGTCAGCCCCTCAAATATTGGAATACTGCTATCATGTCAAGGGTGGGGCTACGAATTTCCCAAGGGAAAATGAGAAATTAGAATGATTGTGGAGGGCCAAACCAACAGGGCTTTAAAGAGAGGTTGCCACAAAGAAGAGGGGGTCAAGCTATTCTCCAAAGCCCCTAAAGGCAGGACAAGAAACAATGGATGGAAAGTAATCAAGGAGAGAAGCAACCTGGAATTAAGGAGGAATTTCCTGACAGTGAGGACAATTAACCCGTGGAACAGCTTGCCACCAGAAGTTGTGGGTGTTTCATCATTGGAGGTTTTGAAGAAGAGACTGAAATGGTATGGGCCAGGGTCTCCTGCTTGAGTAGGGGGTTGGACTAGAAGACCTTCAAGGCCCCTTCCAGCTCTATTCTGATTGATTGATTGATTGATTGATTGAATGATTAAATGATTGATTGATTGATTGATTGATTGATTGATTGATTGATTGATTGAAAAAAAGGCACAGCTGTGTTAAAAAGAACATCCTGGAACTGCCGCAATCATGCTTCCTCAAACAAGGATTTCTCTTCTAAAGCAATGCAAATTTGAATTCCTCCTCCTCCGTCATCATTCTATATGTCTGCGGAGGTGGGTGGTGGTACCCTAAGGGGAGCAGGAACTAGTGGTTTGATTGACGTGGGATGGAGTGACCTCCCTGTTGCGTCTCTTTTCAGAGAGACAAGCATCCGATGGCTGACACAACCCCACACAGCTCCTACACCGTGTCGAATCAGAGATCATCGTCCAGCACCGGGTATGGAATCAACTCTCAGTGTGCGGTTTTGCACATCTGGTGGTTTCCCTGTTATTTTTCTATTTCAATTTTAAAAATAATAATAATAATTCAAAGCATTAAAACACCTTTCTGGCTTTGTGGACCGGTGTGTGTGGGGGGGGAAGAGGAATGATTTTGCACAAGTGGTAGCACAGCGTACTCACCTTTCCCAGCTTTGTTTGCACAAATGGTTGACACACACGCTTATCGCTCGCCCAGGGCAGCTGTGAGTGTGTACTCGCCCGCCACTTGCACAGCCTGGTTCTGAATGGGCCGCTTCCCGGTACCGGGCCTTAGCCCGTGGGTTGTGAACTCCTGCATTAAAATATATAGTCTTTCACAAAGAGGAAAAAGCATGAGCATAAAAAGAAAGAAAAAAGGCAAACGTATACATAAATACGGCCGGCCTGGCGTAGTCTTAATTACGTTTTAGTACAGGTTTTATATGAGGTATTTTAGAGCAGGCCTTTATTTATTTAATCTGATTTTAGAATAGATATTTATTGTGATTTTTATTATCGCCTGTTCACCGCCCTGAGTCCCGTAAGGGAGATAGGGCGGTATACAAATTTAAATAAACATAAACATAAACATAAATTGTCCCCTCCCCAGTTGAATGCTGAGAAATATATTTCAAATATATATTTTTGAAGCAGGACTTTCTATATTCTACCACACCCTTTCCTCTCTTAGTATTATTAGTAACATTATTATTAATAATAATATTAATAATATTTTAGTTCTTTAGATTTAGATAACCTTTATTGTCATTGCTACAGAAAATTGGTTTCTATCTTCTCATCTCAGCTCATAAAAATTCATCTTATACAACCTTCAGTCAATGAAGACACAGATAATAATAATAAAGTTGGAAGGGACCTTGGAGGTCATCTACTCCAACCCCCTGCTCAGGCAGGAAACCCTATACCATTTCGGACAAATGGCTGTCCAGTTTCTTCTTAAAAACTTCCAGTGTTGGAGCATTCACCGCTTCTGGAGGCAGGTTGTTCCACTGGTTAATTGTCCTCACTGTCAGGAAGTTTCTCCTTAGTTCTAGGTTGCTTCTCTCCTTGATAAGTTTCCATCCGCTGCTTCTTGTCTTGCCCCTCTGGTGCTTTGGAGAATAGCTTGACTTCCTCTTCTTTGGGGCAGCCCCTGAGATACTGGAAGACTGCTATCCTGTCCCTCCTTGTCCTTCTTTTCATTAAACTAGACCTACCCATTCCAGCAATCGTTGGGTAGGGTCTTCTCATTAGCCACCCACCCACCCAAAAATACTAGCTCTGCAGCTGCACAGCTCAGAGATCAGAGACCCCGACGTTGCCCTCTCTCCCAGGATCTTGTCCAGGTAATGTTGAGTTGATCCTTTGACCTATCCAGATTCTCAGAGAGCATCAAGGACCCCTCATTGCAACTCTGAGTTACAAATATCTTCCTTTATAAGGTTCCAGATGTTTTGGCTGTCTGCTTTCAGGGCCTCCAGCTGTGCCAAGGCTGTCTCCCAGAGTTCGGGCTGCTACGACAGCGACAGCCCCGAAGCCTATCATGGGGGTGAGAACAGCAATGGGCCGTCCTACCAGTCTCGGGGTTCGGAGAGCGGCTTTGACCGGCCTGCCGGGGTGCGCAGCTCGGCTTTGCGCAGACAGGCGATTCAGAATTGGCACCGCCGGCCGTACCGGAACAGCACCGAGGGCGAGGAAGGCGACATCTCCGACATTGGATCCCGGACCACTGAGTCGGAGGCCGAAATGTGGGATCCGGAACCCAGGGTGCCCGCTGAGGTCCAGCAGGTGAATTTCTCCAGGCCAGGACACAATTCCAGGATGGCAGGTAGGTTTTGTCCACCGAGCAGAGGTCAGTCATCAGTTAGCTATTAACAGAATCACAGAGTTGGAAGGGACCTGGGAGGTCTTCTAGACCAACCCCCTGCTCCAGCAGGAGACCCTGTGCCATTTCAGACAGGGGGCTGTCCAGTATCTTCTTGAAAGCCTCCAGTGATGAAGCACCCACAACTTCTGGTGGCAAGTTGTTCCACTGGTTAATTGTTCTCACTGCTAGGAATTTTCTCCTTAAGTCCAGGTTGCTTCTCTCCTTTATAGTTTCCATCCATTGTTTCTTGTCTTGGGAGGGATCTTGGAGGTCTTCTAGACCAACCCCCTGCTCAAGCAGGAGACCCTGTACCATTTCAGACAAAGATCCGACTCCATGGACCACAAAGTCTTTTTCTGCCGTCAGTTTTCCTCTGTTTCTAGTTAATGCAGGTAGTCCTCAATTTACAACCACAATTCACATCGTTAAGTGTGACATTTGTCAAATGAGTTCTGCCCCCTTTTACAGTGTTTCCTGCCACCTTTATTAAGTGAATCCCTGCACTTGTTCAATTAGTCACACGGACGTTAAGCGAATCTGGCTTTCCCCGTGGACTCTGCCTGTCAGAAAGTCGTAAAAGGGGATCACGTGACCCCCGGGACACTGCGGCCGTCATAAATGGGAGTCAGTTGTCAAACATCCGAATGTAAATCCCGTGACCACGGGGATGCTACCACGGTCGTAAGTGTGAAAAATGGTCGTAAGTCCTTTTCTACATAACTTCAAGCCGTCACGAAAGGAACGGTTGTAATTTGAGGACTACCTGTATTTAATCCCTCAAGGATTGCACCTCTGTTTTGTTGATGTTCGTAAACTGCCCACGGTTATATAGGTATAATCAATCATTTTTTACGACCCAGCCAGGTCCGATGCTGGAAAGGGGGGACGGTCCGAGAGGGGAAACAACTCCCGTTCCAACGAGGTCATCAGTCCGGAGATCCTGAAAATGCGGGCGGCTCTCTTCTGCATTTTCACGTACCTCGACACCAAGACCCTGCTCAGGGCCGCGGAAGTCTGCAAGGACTGGAAATTTGTGGCCCGGCATCCCGCCGTGTGGACCAGGGTGTTGCTGGAAAACGCCAGAGTCTCCTCAAAGGTAACGTGGAGCTTTCCGCTGCTGGGCTTGGGGGGGTCTTCTCTTTGACTAGAGTTCCTCGTCGGCGTACAACTCTTCGTTTAGTGACCGAAGTAACAATGACACAGAAAAAGAGACTTGTGACCGTTTTGCANAGAAAGAAAGAAAGAAAAGAAAGAAAGAAAAAGAAAGAAAGAAAGAAAGAAAGACCTGGAATTTAGGATGGATGGATGGCCTGGAAGTTTGGATGGATGGATAGAGGAAGGAAGGAAGGAAGGAAGGAAGGAAGGAAGGAAGGAAGGAAGGAAGGAAGGAAGGAAGGAAGGAAGGAAGGAAGAGAAATAAATAAATAAATAAATACCTGGAAGTTTGGATGGATGGATAGAGGAAGGAAGGAAGGAAGGAAGGAAGAAAGAAAGAAAGAAAGAAAGAAAGAAAGAAAGAAAGAAAGAAAGAAAGACCTGGAAGTTTGGATGGATGGATAGATGAAAGGAAAGAAGGTCTGGAATTTAGGATGGGTGGATAGGTGGATGGATGGATGGAGGGAGGGAGGGAGGGAGGGAAGGAAAGAAGAAAGTCCACATATCTTAAAATAGCCAAGTTTGGAAAACATGAATTTAAATCATCCCTTTTCCAAATAAACTTCTTCTTCTTCTTGTGCCATATCCGTTATCGGATGTTGGCGATCCTGTTGTTATCAGCAGCCACACAAAAAAGTGCTGCTGAGTTTTGTCCAAACCAATCCCTTAGATTTTGAAGCCACAATTTCTTTAAACTGCATTAATTTTTTTTTCCAGTTTCTCAGCAAACGGCACTGTTGTAAGTTGGGAATGTTGAAAATGAAATGCAGGATTTTTCAAACACAACATGTGAACAAATCACAGTATAAAATAGCCCTGCAGCCGATCAACGTAGTTTCATATTCGTTTAATCCTTGTTTCTCTGAAGAGTTTAAATTTGCAGAAAAGCTTACTATGGCCATAAGCAACTCCGGCGAGCCATCTTTTACAGAAAACCAGCCGATGTAAAGAATTTACGATTTTCTCTTCCTTTTTCTGGGATTTGTCTTGCTAGGGGCTGCCTCGAAGCAGGACTGGAGTCCTTACTCAAAGCTTCCGGGAGTAACCTCTTGATCCTACGGGTTTCCCACTGCCCCAACATTTTGACGGACCGCTCCCTCTGGCTGGCCAGCT